>NW_015114576.1:39840-42612 GCF_001443285.1 Poecilia latipinna
ATTTTTTTGTCTTGTGACAAAAAAATAACCCAAATTATTGCTGCTAAATTTTCACAGTGTAGTTTTACAAATAACACAATGGCCATTATGACTGAACACTAATTATATTTTCATCAGACCACATGGTATGTCTCCAAAAATGAAGGTTTCTGTCCCTGTGTGTGTTTGCAAACTGCAATCTAACTTGTTGATGTTTCTTTTGGTGAAATGACTTCCTCCTTGCTGAGTGGTCTTTCAGTCCATGTGGATACAGACAGGTTTTACAGTGGATATTGACACTATTTTCCCATCACGTCAAACCAGAAAATATTGTGCTCCAGGTGTCTCCTTAAAATACATCCTGGGTGTGTTGTGGATTAAGTCAAATGTCTCAGTTAACCTATCACAGGCTTCTCAAGCCATGACATCATTATCTAATTCAAATTCAAAAATACTTTATAGTGCCTCAACATTTAGATAGGTAGTTGTCATTCTGAATGCTAAATAAGTACGTCTAACATATTTTTTCTCATCATTGTGACTGTCTGCAACTAGAAATATGTTTTATGGTTTAACTTGTTTTACTTTTGTGTAACCAGACTGTTGTGTGTTGCATTTCTACTCAGGTCCCTCTTGAAAATGAGATCTATATTTCAATGGAGTTTTACCTGGCTTAAAAAAGGAAGGAGAATTTTGGTTATTCTAATTGAAGTTTGGTCTAATTTATCCTCAGACAGTGAGAAAAATGTGTCGTTTTATTCGTTATATATAAAATTCTGGTTTTCAAGTATATTTCATATGACTTAAGATTTGATTCCTGAATACATTAACTTCTTAATAATATTTTATTTATTAAGAAATTATAGTAATTCAACTGTGAAGTTGAGTCCAGTCCCTGGAGTTGTGATCCAGGCCAGCAGGTCTTGAAACTGGCGCGCGGAGCATTATGGGATACTTGGTTAACTGGTGAAGTCAACATGGCTGCGGCTCTCAGGCAAAGGATAGAACCTGCAGGAAGAAGGCCGTGAATGAAGCCCGGTACACACACAGCTCCACCGCCTCTATAGTGGGCTTAAAACCGCCGCGTTCGCCGATTTCTACCCCGCCTGCGGAGGGCCGAGACACTCCCAAACAGCAGCAGATAACAAACAAGTGAGGATAAAGTCTCGTATGAATTCCGACGAGAAGGAGGACTGTGAGTGTGCGACACCACAGGCCGAGACCAGCCCCGCCAGAGGAGCTGTTAGGTGAGGAAACCGAGAGGAGGGAGCCGGGGCTGCCGGGGAGGAGCAAACCGATCAATAGCTAGCCTGCTAGCTAGATAGCTGTTGCTGCTAGTTGCTGTGTGGCTGCAGACCCTCTGCAGCTGCTGTTCTCCCTCAGGTTTGGTTGTTTAATAAGGATTATGTTCTGTACAGACATTGGCGAGAGGAATTCTGCACACAATGCAGCTGGAGCTAGGAAGCCTGATAGATTTGGTATGTTAACCTGCTGGGTCAGCGTCAGAGAGAATCTGTCCGTGACATTTGTCTGACTGACTTCTCTGACAATGGCTGCGAGATTTTCTACAACACAGCAGTTACCACTTATTAATCGCGGCACTACGGTGATATATCAGCAGAAATGTGCTACTGTACCCATAATTCAGTAGACGACAAGACCAACTCTGGTTCCTCTTTTTCTTAGTAGGTTTACATTGTGGTTCTGCATCAGAACAGCTCAGATGAGTCAGTCAGTCTTGGCTTTAAATCTTTGTTTTCTCCTTTTAATTAGAGAACAAGAGGAGCCTGACATAGAAAACCCAGAAGCAAGCCGAATGTAAGTAAAATATCTGTAGTTACACATTTTCATTCATTCTATTTCCATTCCTCCATTCAGAAACACCAATTTCAGGACATGGTTGCTCACCGAAGACCTAATACAGTGAACCTCAGGTGTTATGTCTGGTTTTTGTGATGTTAAAAATGAGACCAGACACCTCTGCAACATGATGCTGCCACCACCTTACTTCACAGTTGGGACTGTGTTTTGAGACTTGAAAGCTTCACCCTTTTTCCTCTGGATGTAAGGAAGGACATTAAGACCAAACACTTCAGTTATAGTTTTATCAGACACTGGGACATGTCTCCAAAAATTAATTAAACTGTCCTTTTGGTTTTGGGTCAGAACTTGATGGTTTGGTATAATCTGTAGAAATGTTACTGATGGGCTTTAGGCATCCTATCTGACCATTTTTGGTCTGGTCTTGTTTTAACAGTTACAGTAGGGTAAATATTTGATACACCACCGATTTTTCAAGTTTTTCCCTCATCCAAAGAATGAATAAGTCTGTAAAATTCATCATAGGGACACCTGAACTGTGAGACAAAATAAAAAAAAATTCCAGACAATCCCATTGTATGATTTTTAATTATTAATTAGCATGTTATTGTCTGAAATTAGTACTTGATCTCCTAGCAACCAGCAAGAATTCATTCTCTCACAGACCTGTTAGTTCATCTTTACAAAGCCCTTCTGTCCTCTGCTCATTACTTGTATAAGTACACCAGTGTGAACTGGTTAACTGTATTAAAAACAACAGTCTTTAATACAGACAACCTAATTTTTAAACATGGTAAGAATTCACTTTAAAGCTGAGCTTTAAGTTTTGAAACAAAACACCATGCAAATATTTTCACTGATATGTTGTGTACCCAGGGGTGCCGCCAGGAATCTTGGGCCCCCTGACAAAAAATTAGATTGGGTCCCCCCTGCGCAGCTGCTGTTACAATTTTTTGAGTCTATGTGACCCAT
>NW_015114576.1:46820-122853 GCF_001443285.1 Poecilia latipinna
GATCTGGCTCATTCACAGGGTGAAGAAGGTGGGACATCTGGATGGAGGTCGTCAGAAACCAGGCTAGTCTTTCTCGCACCCAGCTTAAACAGAGTTTACTTCAGTTCTGGGTAGGGTAAATCTCTGCAGATTTAGGAAACTCAATTCACCCGTTAGATGGAGAGCTGGTAGCACATCTCCCTCCTCTGACAAAGGGAAGTAGAGAGAGAGAGAGAAGGGGGGGGGAGGTGTTGCGCAACAACAGTTATGAGACAGATCATCTATGAAAAAACATCAATCTCCTCCACCTCCTCCCTGAACTACTATTGCTAGCTAAAGTAATGCACCGTTCCGACCAAAACAACCAATGAGAACCAGGAGGAGGGTCTTAGCTCTGTCAATCAACCTCATTCATTCACTGCTAAATGTGCCAACGGTGGAGAAACAGCATGTCATTACAGGAAACCGTTTATGTGCTGTCATTGGTAGCTATGCTAACTAGACTGACCATTCACAACAGGCTATGCTAGCTGTAGCATAGCACAGAGCAAGGGGCAGGGTGGATGAGCAGCAACATGAGATTGTGATTGACAGCGCTAAAACTCTCCTGCCACTGACTAACCAGTCAGTGGCAGTTTCTAGCACTGGGAGAAGGCAGAGGAAATAGATTTTTCACAGATTATCTCTCATACCATACTGTCACAACATCATGAGAGTTTGAAAAAATATGTGAAAAAATGTTACATAATGCAACTTTAATTTCACTTAGGAGAGGACGGGTCAGGAGGGACATGGGTTAGAGCAGCTGCTGACTGACTCATCTGTTGTTAAGTGTGGGAAAAGGTACAAGGGACAAGTTAAATATATGAATATCTTGGTACTTTTTTTCCTTAATTCATTAAATGCTAGTGAAAAGAAGGCAAACAGTAGTCTGTAGCTAAGCTATCTATGCTAAATGGTTGATAACTGTCGTGATCTGTAGTTTTCTGTGTTTATTTTTGAGTTTTTTCTGTGTTTATTGTGATCCTGTTCCCTGTGAGTCTCTGTCTCTGCGTCTTCCCCGTTGATTGATCCCAGCTGTGTCTCGAGTCGTTCCTGTGATTACCCTCCCTGTGTATTTAGTCCCACCTGTTGTCTGTGTCCCTCATCGGGTTCTTGTCTAAGTTTGTCGATTGCACGTCCGTCTGACGTTGGTTATTGTTTGACGCTCCAGTAGAACTGCGAAGTTCTGGATAGCGTTAGTTCTCGTTTCCAGTCCTGTGTATCAGTTGCTACCGGTATTTAGCTGTGTGCTAATCTCTCTGCCGTGCTGCCTGTGTTGGACTGTGTTTTTGAGCCTTCATCATTAAACCCATCATCATCTTCACCATAACCTGGGTCTCTGCGTCTCCCCTCACGTCTATCAACCCCACCATATGACAAAAACTGGGTTACAAATTGACACTCTTACCTTTTTCTCTCTATATATTTTCTTTAAAACCTGATTTTATTATTTTTCTTCACGGCATAGTAACTGCCACAGTCGTTCTTGTACTGACTGCTGATGAACACAATCACTAACAAGTGCTCTAAGCAGAAACAAACAATTTCATGCAGATCAAGGGGGAGAGGTTCAGGGCAAATATTTTTAGCAGTAAAAATTTTTTTACTTTTAAATTTGCTTTTTGGTTTGGGAGTGGGAACATAAAATTTTTACTGCTAAAAACAATCTTCAAAAACACAATATGATTAATTTTGTAAGTGATAGGGCCTCATTTTTTAAATTTTTTTTCTATAAACAATAAATAAATAAATAAATTGTAGAGGGCCCCCTGTCGGTCAGGGGCCCTTAGAATTATCATAACTTTCCCCACTATACGGTGCCCCTGGTCACAGGTTCAAGCCCAATCTGATGACCTTTGCTTCATATCTTCCCCCTCTCTCATTACCCATTTTCTTGTCAGAGTACTCTCAAATAAAGGCCACTAGGGCCAATAAAACCTTTAAAACAAATAATAATCACTGCTCTTCTGAAACATAATATCCAATTAAATTCTTGATTAATATGGGTTGTTGTTATGTTGTATATTGTTTTAAGATCTTGTTCAATCTGCCCTTTTTTAACTTTGAGCCCCTGACCCTCAAAAGGTCTCTGCACGGCCCTGACAGGTGTTATATTCATTTCCTAGCTAGAACAGCATTATGAAAAGGTGATGAATTTAAATATTTAGCCCTTTGGCTTGACTCATGATTGTCCTTTATACCTAAAGTCACTGATTGTTTCTGCTAAATGTTTCCCCCTTTTAGTTTGTAAAAGAGTTGTTGCACAACTGATTCTGCCAATTCTTGATTATGCAGATTAGTTCACAATGTAGTCAGAGTAAAACTTTTTTTTTACATCAAGAATTTTGAAAGAAATTAGTTGTCGTGCAATTCAGCTTAAGCTCCATCAGATTGGAATAACCTGCCTCTCTCACTTACATCTACCACATCTGTTCAGAAATTGTCTATGCTTACTGATTTTAAACAACTTGCACCTGCTTTCAATACTCACAAAGGCTAATTTATTTTGGACTTATGAATTTATATGTACAGGTTTATTGTGACAAACCTGTCTCCCTGAACTGGCTAGATTAGGGAGAAGCATCAAGTATGCGTGGTTGTGAGAGTGTGTGTGGATTTTCTGTGCTTAAATGTTTTGTATTATATTTTGAATTTACTCATAATTGTGATTTGTGCTATTGTTTATTATATTTGTTTTCCAATGATGCCCTTGAAAATGAGACCTCAAACTGTTATCGTTGAAATACACCAATTTAAATGAGCTCTGAAATACGTAATAGATAGCTAAGACTATGAGTCAAGTCACATGCAGAGTAAAAACAAAAACAATGATGCTTGTTTTGACTAAAATACAGCAGAGCAAATTTCTGTCTTACAGCTGACCAAAAACGACACAAAGCACAGCTCAGTTCTGTCTGGAGAGGAGAAAGCTGCTGAAGGGAAATTTAACTGCTGATCAATATGTCTGCTTTTGTTTTATAAAACCTATGTTGTATTTTTACTTGTGTCACATTGGCATTTCCTTCTTTTGTCTCCTATGTGCTCAGACTTTATTTTTTTTCCCTCACTGCTTTAGAAATATATTCTTAACTAGACATGGTAGATATTCTCCATTCTAAATTTTCAGATATCATTGATTCCATCGCCCCCATTATAGCAAAGGTTGTGTCTGGGAGGAACGAGTCTCCTTGGAGAAATGCACAAACAGTTAGATCTGCTAGATAACTTTTCCATAGGGCCGAACGTAAATGGTGTAAAACTCAACTTCACGTTTATTATGAAATCTACAAAGACAGACTGTGTAGCCATCACTCAACACTAACACATGCAAGGGAAACGTTCTTTGCAGATGTCATTCAGTTTTTACTGCTAAAAACAATCTTCAAAAACACAATATGATTAATTTTGTAATTGACAGGGCCCCAATTTTTTTTACATTTCTATGAACAAAAAATAAATAAATTGTGGAGGGCCCCCTGTCGTTCTTTGCAGATGTCATAAGTAAAAACATCAACAAGACTAGACCTTTATTTGCGACAGTTGACAGGCTCACAAACCCTCCAGGGACGTTACCACTTGAAGTTCAAGCTAATGCAGCCTGCAACCAATTTGCCAGCTTTTTTGAAGAGAAAAAAAATATAAAAAATTAGACGTTTAAACTACAAACCCACACTAAATCCAGCACCAATGCCATGTCCAAACATAAAAATGCAGAAAAAATGACCCAGTTTCAACTACTGCCCCTTTTCCACTGGCTCTACTTCATCAGCTCGGCTTGGCCTGGTTTGACATGGTGTGAACGCGTTTCCACAGGCCCGGTGTTCTACTGTAGCACAGATAGATAACTATGTCTATCTGTCAGTGCTATGCATCCAAAACTGCTAACATCATGTTTACAAAATGAAAACTACAGCAGGTTGTGTTAATGTTAAATTTATTGGATAACATTATTTGAGTGACGGGACTGAAGTGGAATCTAAAGAGTTATGCTTAGCTTAGCATTGAAACAATTTATATACACGACAAAACCACAAGTAAATAATTTCCTTCATCAGAATATCCTATCCGTTTAAGGTAATGTAAGGTTAGACTCCCTGTCTCTAAGAATGAGCGGGGTGGGGGGGGAAATCGCCTTCTTTTGGGGNCCTCTCTCTATTTTTATTTTTTATTTTTTTGAAAACCTGATTTTATAACTTTTCTTAGCAGCATAGTAACAGCCACAGTCATTCTTGTCTTCCACTGACTGCTGCTGAACACCGTCACTGGCAAGTGCTCTAAGCAGGAACGAACCATTTCATGCAGATCAAGTGAGGTTCAGCGCAAATATGGATGTGTGTTTTTTGGTCTGGGAGTGGAAACATTACATTTTTACTGCAAAAACAATCTTCGAAAACACAATATGATTAATTTTGTAATTGACAGGGTTCCATTTTTTTTTTTAATTTCTATGAGCAAAAAATACATAAATAAATTGTGGAGGGCCTCCAGGCCCTTAGAATTACCATAACTTTACCCCCATATACGGCGCCCCTTTGTGGGCCCTCCTGTGTTGTATAAATAGTCACGCTGGGCCATATTGGAATCTCATTGAAGTCATTACTTTAAGTTTGCCCGTTTGAAAACTGCAAACAACTGATTTTAACAGCACAATAAAGGCAGTTTTTGATAAATGTTCAGCAATATCTTTCTATCACCACCACCAGAAAAAAGTTTCAGGCTCAGGTTTTTTAATTTTTTATTTATTTTTTTACTTTAAGCCCTTCATGTCTGGGTCTTCCAGCATGACAATGACCTGGGGCCTCATGCATAAGAGTGCGCAGTTTTCATGCTAAAACTTGGCGTACAGAAAAATTTAGAAAAGTGTGGCGCACAAAAAAGTCGGATGCATCCGATTTGCATCCGGCTACAGACTACTACAAACTAAGCTGTAGTAGACTACTGTAAGCTACAGCTTATCTAGTACCGTACACGGTACAGTGTGGTACATGGTTTTTGGTACTGTGTACCGGTACTGCACGGCTCCTTCTGCTCAGAGCTCCAGGATGATCACTCCAGGCAATCTAAACGTTAATAAACCATCATCAACATTTCCCAGCAGATCAATATGATCTCTGATCAATCGCTCCCTCTGAATCCTTCTATTGGCAATGTTCTACATCAGAGCCAAAGCGCTGTGCCACAGTTAAGTTGTGTCGCATAATTGTGGCACAGTGCAAAGGTGTGCCCCTTTGCGCAGCTACTTATGTACGTGTGATTGTATACACACCTTGATCACCTTAAAATAATCAAACCTGTTTGGAGTTAATGTGCTGATCCAACCCTATTTTCTTTTTTTTTAGTGAGTTGCATAAATGCATTTCATGCGCTTTGGCGCACAGACCAATGCGTTACATCTTTATGAGACAAAAACTGAGGAAAAATGCTATTTACATTCGAGTGAAGTTTTCATATCTTTTTATTTTTATTTTCTATATTTTGTTATGTTATTGTCTGAGGATAAATGCGGTTCAGTTTCATCGTTTACGTTTAAACAATAAAATATTACAATCCTGAAAAAAAAACATGGTTAAACACCGCTTTATGCATGAGGCCCCAGAAGTAGAGTCAACTGGGTGTCTCTGTAAGAAACAGCCAGGGCCCCAGACTCCAGACCTGGACCCAGTAGAAAATCTTTGAAGGGAGCTGAAACTCTGTGTTGCCTAGTGACAGCTATGAAATCTGAAAGATCTGTATGAAGGAGCGGGTCATGGTCCTGCTGCAGTGAGTCTAAACCTGGTCAAGAACTACAGAAAATATCCAACCTCTGGAATTGTGAACAAAGGTTTCTGTACCAAATATTAAGTTGGATTTTTCAGTTAAATGAAATACTTATTTCATTCAAAAATGCCAATCAAATATATCAAGATCATATTATTTATACCTCACTCTCAAGTTTGCTCTGGAGCCTTGAAAATGACCTCTACTATTGTCATGCTCCTCATCGGTTCATGCTCATTGGTCCGTTTCTGTCTTCTGAACACAGGAAGCGTGCAGCTGCCAAACATCTAATAGAGCGCTATTACCACCAGTTAACGGAGGGCTGTGGGAATGAGTCTTGCTCCAACTCCTGGTGTGCCTCATCAGTGGGATTCAGCCGCATGGACAACAACGCGGCGGCAGTCAAAGCTCTCGAGCTCTACAAGGTCAACGCCAAACTATGTGACCCACACCCTTCGAAGAAAGGCACGGCGTCCACGTACCTGGAGAGCAGCGCTCACAGCAACTCGGCCTGCAGCAACAGAAAGCTGAACCATAAAGATGTCCACGCTGTGAGAGACAATTTCAAAGGTGGGTCCACTGAAGACAAACTTGCTAAGATGAAGTTTTGCTTTTTCTCTTCATGAAACATTTGTCTCTGTACGCAGATATAAATTACCTGACAGAGGAGAAGGTGTACGAGATCTTGGACATCTGTGGAGAGAAGGAGGATTACTCCCCTCTGATCCGGGTAATAGGTCGGGTATTCTCCAGTGCTGAAGGCCTGGTGCAGAGCTTCCGGAGATCCAAACCTCACACAAAGGAGGAGCTAAAGTCCCTCCAAGAAAAGGACGAGGACAAGGATGAAGATGAAAAGGAGGCGGCTGCATGCTCTGCCACAGCCATGGAGGAAGACTCCCCCACCTCCTCATCGTCACGGCTCGGCGAATGCTCCTCAGGAGAAAACGATGTCCAGAAGTTGGCCCCTGATGAGGTTTCGGTGGACATCGAAGCCGTGCGGCGGGTCTACGAGCGCCTGCTCTCCAACGAGAAGATAGAGGCCGCTTTTTTGAATGCACTCGTCTACCTCTCACCTAATGTCGAGTGTGACCTGACATACCACAATGTGTATTCAAGAGACCCCAACTATCTGAACCTCTTCGTTATAGTGATGGAGAACAACAACCTGCACAGTCCAGAATACCTGGAGATCGCTTTGCCGCAATTCTGCAAAGCCATGAGCAAACTCCCCCTGGCTGCCCAGGCCAAGCTGACTCGCCTGTGGTCCCACTATAGCGCGGAGCAGATCCGCCGGATGATGGAAACCTTTCAGCAGCTCATCACCTTCAAGGTGATCAGCAACGAGTTCAGCAGCCGCAACCTGGTCAATGACGATGATGCGGTCGTGGCGGCCACCAAGTGCTTGAAGATTGTTTACTATGCAAACGTGCTTGGAGGCGACCTGGACACAGAGAACAACGAAGACGAGGATGAGGAGCCCATCCCGGAGTCCAGCGAGCTCACCTTGCAGGAGTTGCTGGGCGAGGAACGACGGAACAAAAAAGGCCCTCGAGTGGACCCTCTGGAGACAGAGCTGGGAGTCCGCACCAACGACTGCAGGCGGCCGCTCATTCCCTTTGAGGAGTTTGTGAACGAGCCTTTGAACGAAGTGCTGGAAATGGACAAAGACTACACTTTTTTTAAGGTGGAGACAGAAAACAAGTTCTCCTTCATGACCTGTCCCTTCGTCTTGAATGCCGTCACCAAGAACTTGGGCCTATACTACGACAACCGCATCCGCATGTACAGCGAGCGGAGGATCACTGTGCTCTACAGCCTGGTGCAGGGCCAGCAGCTCAACCCCTACCTGAGACTCAAAGTGCGCAGAGACCACATCATTGATGACGCTCTGGTCAGGGTACGTGTGGACAATGCTGATGCTTGCTAGCTCCTGCAACCTACAGGGTGTAGTAATACCAGGTTGTTTTTGTTGTTCTTGCAGCTGGAAATGATAGCAATGGAGAATCCGGCGGACCTAAAGAAGCAACTGTATGTGGAGTTCGAAGGCGAGCAAGGTGTTGATGAAGGAGGAGTGTCCAAAGAGTTCTTCCAGCTAGTAGTGGAGGAAATCTTCAACCCTGATATTGGTAAGAAATCCCAATAAGTGCTCCACATGTCGTCCACATGCTACCCCGACGGTATAAACAGACTTGGACTCATTCCACAAAATTCTTCTCCTCACTCAAATGAGGACGCTTCTGTTTCACCGTCATGTTTTTTTTCTTTCGTTCAGGCATGTTCACGTACGATGAACACACCAGGCTGTTCTGGTTCAACTCGTCGTCGTTTGAAAATGAAGGCCAGTACACACTGATCGGCATTGTCCTCGGCCTGGCCATCTATAACAACTGCATCCTGGATGTCCACTTTCCCATGGTCGTCTACAGGAAGCTGATGGGCAAGAAAGGAACTTTCAGGGACTTGGCTGATGCTAATCCAGTGAGCTTCACTTCAGGATCGGTTCAAGCAGCAGTTGATGAGTTGAAGGTTTTGCTGACATTGAGTTGTGTTTTGAAAGGTTTTGTACCAGAGTTTGAAGGAGCTGGTGGAGTATGAGGGGAATGTGGAGGAGGACATGATGATCACCTTCCAGATCTCCGAGACGGACCCGTTTGGTAACAGACTCATGTACGATTTGAGGGAAAATGGGGACAAGATTCCAGTGACGAATGAAAACCGAAAGGTGAGCCTGACTGATGCCACCCTTGTTCTTCACTTTAACACTTTCTGCTACTACCTGCTGATGATGTGTGTGTGTTTCCACAGGACTTTGTAGCTCTGTATTCTGAATATATTTTAAACAAAAGTGTTGAGAAACAGTTCAAAGCGTTCAGGAGAGGCTTCCACATGGTCACCAACGAGTCGCCGCTGAAGTACCTGTTCAGACCAGAGGAGATCGAGCTCCTGATCTGCGGCAGCAGGGTGAGATCCGGAAACATCCGTCAGGAATCGGGAGTTTTCTTTGTGTCTGAGAACCTGGGTTTGAGTTCCTCTCTCTCTCATTCAGAACCTGGACTTTCAGGCTCTTGAGGAAACAACGGAGTATGACGGCGGTTATAACAAAGACTCTCGAATTATTAAGTAAGAAAGCAAGTTTTTCTCTAGGTCTGCATTATTATTGTGTGTTAAAGATGTGGTCTGTTTCTTCCTTTCTTCCTTGTGTCCATTCTTCCCTTCCTTTTGTGCTTGCTTTCTTCACTTTTCCTTCTTTTCACCATTACCCCATTTGATCCCTGTCTTTCCTTTTTTCATTCCTCTTTTCTTAACTTTTCCTTTCCTTCCTTTAATTTTTTTTCTTTCTTTCATTCCTTTCCCTTTATTTCTATTTTAACTTTATTCTTTCCTTCCTTCCCTTTTTTCTTTTTCTGTACCTTCTTGCTTTTTTCTTTGCTTTTTTTCATTCCCCTTTTCCTTCCTCATTTGCTTTTTTCCTTCCTCTCTTACTCCCTCCTTCCTATTCTGATGTAAACCTGGAGGTTCAGTGACACTATAAGCTCGAGACTCTGTAGTTTTTCCACTATATTTGGTTAGAGAACTGAACCATAAACATGCAGAATGTGATAAGAACCAGCAGGTGAAGAGTATTTCTCCAGCGGTTGATTCCATGCTGTGATTACAGCTTCTGTTCTGACAGTGGGATTTGTCTACTGCAGGGAATTCTGGGAGACGTTGCATTCTTTCAGCGAGGAGCAGAAGCGCCTCTTCCTGCAGTTCACCACCGGTACTGACAGAGCACCTGTGGGTGGGCTCGGCAAGCTGAAGATGATCATAGCCAAGAATGGCCCAGACACAGACAGGTGAGGTGTCACCATGATAACCATCCTGCTCCAATAGGCCGCTGGTCAATCACACAAGGTTCCATAGGTCAGAAGGAGAGCTTCCTGTCTCGCTGAGTCAGAATGTGAGGCTGACCGAGCCTCGCATTCTCAGTCAGCCTGAAGAAAATATTCAGCAAATATTTTCTTCAGGCTGAAGTAAATCACTGAAAAAAATATTCAGCAAAATTACCTTTAAAACAAAGTTACGGTTTATAAATTCATTATTAACAGGCAAATTCAAACACACAAAAATAAAGTTATAACAAAAATAATTGCATAAATGACTCAAATGCACCTGTTTCCTAAAGAGAAATATCCTTTAATGCCCCACAGTGAGGAGGTTTGGGTTAACCAGCTGCTAGTTACAGGTAGTAAAAAAAAAAAAAGAGTATATATATATATATATATATATATATATATAACATTATTTAACATAGACACTTAAACTGTTAACAGTTTGTCAAAATCACATTTTTAAATGATATATCTTTCTAAACAAGGGGTGAATTGTTTCCTACTCATTGCATTTAATTATATTTTTGCTCTTTACTAGAAAGAACCCTAAAATAATACTGTCATTGTTTTGAAAACAGTGTCAAATATTTTTCTTAGGATCAGTATTGAGCTTAAAACCTTACTGTCGTAACACCACCAGTAGGAGGCGCATTCGCCCAGTAAACTCTATTTTCCTGTCCTTCCTTCCTTTATTCTTGTTATTAATTTTTCCTGAACTTCCTGCCATCATGGTTTTCTGTCTGCAGGTTACCAACATCCCACACCTGCTTTAACGTGCTGCTGCTGCCAGAATACAGCAACAAGGACAAGCTGAGAGAGAGACTGCTGAAAGCCATCACCTATGCCAAAGGGTTTGGCATGCTCTGAGCCCCCACTACTAACAGACTCCTTCTCAGAAAGCCCATGAAGCCCCAGCCCGCCCCGTCCTGCCCCTCCTTTATCAGACACAATCCAAACGGTGACAGAACACAGACCAGGAGAACAAGAGGACAAACGGTTCCAACTGAGCACTCTAGTAGTTTTGCTGCTGTGTCTGCATCATCTTCCATCAGTCAGTGTAAGCACAGAGGCCTCCTGAACTTCCCACTCCCACATCCACAGTATGTGAATGTGTTGCAGCCTCCTTTTGGGTTTTCCATGTACAGAGAGGATGGTTTTCCTTATTTATTTTTACGTTTCAGTGGGTTATCTCATGGCTGCCTGTTGTTAGCTTCCCTAATCTGGGAAAAGGGGGACAGAGTCCAGTCAATAAAAACAGGATGCTAAGATAACCTGGTCTAACAGATGATTGAAGGTTCCCCACTAAAGAAAGAGCTTCACTGACCATTCAACTCTACTGTTGCTTAAACACAATTCAGATCAAGGTAAGCATTGGTAAATTTACTGTCCTTTGGTCCAAAATGGCACATCATCTAAATTACTGTTTGTTTGTTTCTGGGCATTTATTCTTGCTCTGGGTGGGGGTTTGGTGGGATGGGGGTACACCACAGGTAAGAATCAAATCTTATCAGATCAGAGCTGTGTAAAGTGCACTTAGACATTTTCAGAATGTTTTGTTTTTTTCTTTCTTGGCCACAGGTCGCCATGATTGTTTGGAAATTTTCATTTCCTTGTCTTCCTGTGTTGACAATTCCAAATAAAAACAGTGTTTATATATATATGAGTGCAGTAGAAACTGCAGCACCATATTGTACAACATCTACACATGTAGATTAAAGAGGATGTACTCCATGTGCCAACCTACCAGGGAAACCAGATCTTTACAAATGCTGTGTATAAAACAACCTGCTTTAGCTATTTGTGACAATGAATCAAGCTAAACTGCCTGTTTAGGATCACAAAAACGATTTTTGTTTGGTTAATATCAGAGTAGGGAAACGTTCTTCAAATCCACAAATTTTCTTCCGTTGCCTCGGGATTTGGTAGAATTGTCCTTTAAGCTCAAGTCAGATGACTCACATAACTGGTTTAGTAGAGCTCCATTACACACCTTTTCAGCTCTTATCACTAATTTTCTTAGGTCTGAGGTCAGGATGTTTTGGACACTACAAAACACAGACTTTAATCAGTTTTAGCTTTTTCAAAAATGACATTTTTGGGGATTTGATTTTTTTGGACATCCACAAAAATGAGTTCCTTTGTCTGTGAGCATCTTTACAAACCATAATCTGACTTTTCACTTTGGTTTTTCAGTTGGCGCTTCTTCATTGCTGAGCAGCGTTTCAGGCCATCTTGATACAGGACTCGTTTCACTTTTAGCTGTTGTTCTGGTGTTGAGTCACACATATTTCACACCAGAACCAATTCACCTGTGGGAAACAGAACCCATCTTCTTCCACAGTGATATGTCGAGACACTCCCATGCTGTTTGTAGTTGCATATAACAGTTTTAGCAGATGTGTGGTACCTCAGGTATCTCAAACATGAACCAGACTTAAGGTTCACAGTTTTCATTTCTTGGCTGAGTTCTTTAATTTGCGACGATGTCTCACAAGGAATCAGTTTGAGATCTTGCGTTAAAATACATCAGAAGCTTCATCTGCACTATACCACAAATAGCTTAGAGACACAGGAATCTTAGTGTATGTAAATAATAAACATCTTGTATTTAGCAAATAGAAATAATTTAGGTAAGTCTGATGACCCTAAAACAGCTTTGTCTGCTTTAACGTCATACAGGAAATGAAAAGGTTGGATGTTTCATGCTGTGGTGTATGTAAATATCTGGTTCCAGCTCAATTCATTTACTAACCGTTTGTCTGGTAAAAAGTCCAGTTTATTTCATCCACTTTTGGTTTTAATGTTGAACACTTAGGAGGCACACACTGCAGCAGCTTATCTGGAACCTTCTGCACAGGCAGAGTCAAGGAGATCCCAATAGATCTCAACAGTTGGGCTTCTCTGGTCTTTAGTTCTTGGACTGTAGTCAGTGGTGGGACACCACCATGAGTAGAAGAACCCTACCAAAGGTTTGCTGACCTGTCAGAAAATCCACAAGTCACTTAGTCTCAGGCAAAGCTTCGTGGTGACTTTCCTAGCAGTTCATCTGGGCAAGACGTTCCGACCTGTATTTGGATCTCTCTGATGTATGCTGTGGGAAATGCATCATCTAAACGAACTATATGAGCCACTTCCTTATGAACCATTAAAGAAATTACTATGAATGTAAATGTCATTTTGTTTGCATACAGACCAGGCAGAAACAATAAAAGGAACTATGAAAAAGATCTTGTTATATTTTACCAATTAGTAAGAGAACCTGATAATCTGGCATCATGTATTATAACCGCACAAATGCCCATGATTTTCATCTTCAAACATTGTCCATCTTAACTTTTTCAGTTCTTCAGTTTTAAAATATGTTCTCTAATTTATACATAAACCCACTAATATGGTCCCCAGCAGGTTTTGCCTCACCACACATCTGAAGCTATTTCCAGGAATATTTTGACCATTTTATTTTGGCTGAGTTGGTGGAGTAGCAAATAGTTTTTCGGGACCTGGATTTGAAGATTAGTCCATAAAATTTGAGATTTGTATTCTGGGAAGACATTTCCATAATCTTAATGTTAGCCTTCTTTCCAAAACCAACCTGAAATTACTCATGCCACTGGCATGAGTAATTTGAACTCTGGAATTAAAATTCCAGATGAATTGCTGGCAACATGTGGATACTTGGTACAGTGTGTCCTGAGATTGAATGCATGACCTGGACTCTTCTAAACAGACATCGTGTCTCATCTTCACTGTAAGACTTTTTTTTTTTCTTTTAAGATTTTTTTGGCTCTAGTGGCCTTTATTTGATAGTTAATTGACAGGAAAGTGGGTAATGAGAGAAGGGGGAAGAAAGGTCGCCATGGTCGGGAATCGAACCTGCGACAGCTGCGTCGAGAACTAAGGCCTCCATATGTGAGTTGTGCTTAACCCCTGTGCCACCACAGCACACACCCACTGTAAGACATTTTCATTTTTAAAGTGGAACCCTGTTTTTGGTAGGTGCTCTGTGCTGGTGGTTTCACTGTAGGTTATGGAAGTGGAGTTCTAGAAACTTCCAGGAGAAGGCAAGGATCATTCCTTGGTAGTTCCTGGGATGATCCTACACTGTCTCCATTTATACTTCCAAAGAACATCTGTTAAATATGATGGATACTTTAATCTGATGGCCTTAATTAAAACCCCACTAAATGGCAGGATCAGGTAGGAATTCAAATGTCACATTAAGGCTACTATAACTGATTGGTATAGAGTTAGACATTCATTATAGATTAATCTCTTCATTGAGTCATTGTATCTAAATCTTATCTTCTTTTCTGACCATTTTAGGTAGAGAAGCATCGTGTTCTTATTGTCATCATTACAGTTTTTTGTTTAAACTTTGAAGTCATAATAGATTGGGTGATGTTTATCATGGTTCTGTTAGCATTGCTTTTGTGTTCAGCCCCGGTAGAACTTTCTAGGCTCATCCTTATGAGCCCAACTAGAAAGACACAATGGAGAACTTTAAAGCCAACCTTTTTATTTTAGTATATTTTGTATGGGGATAGTGAGTAGAAACACTGTCCAACTGTTTCATTTAGTGAGTATAAAAGTTCTACAGTGCCAAAGATGACAAACTTTCACTTTCTCTTTGTAGACTCATTTCCCAGCAAACATCACTCATCAACTCTGAGGCTTTTGACCTCATTTGATAAGTTAGTGAGCCGCTGATTGAGTTTACGCTGAGAGGATTCATATTGATTTCTAAGCTTTTGAAGTTTGATTGTCATGACGTCCACACTGCCTTCAATTTGGTTGACTTTATCCTCCAAATCCTTGGCATCAACAGCAGCTACTAGTGACTCATCTATGAGATTATCCTTCATCAAAATGGCCCTTCCCTTGTCCTCCAGAGCATATTTAGCATCAGGATATTCAATGAGAGCCTCCATTAGATCGTCTTTAGATAGTGCAAACAAATCCGAGTAGCCAACACTTCGGATGTTGGCAGTTCTCCGGTTTCCTGCTTTGCTGCCCTTTATTCCAAGGATGCTGATTTCTCCAAAATATGCCCCATCACTGAGGACAACAAATTGTGTCACCCCATCATCTGCCACAACAGCTAGCTTTCCTTCTTTGATTATGTACATTTCCCTGCCAATGTCCCCTTTTTTACAGATGTAGTCACCAGGGCTGAAGACCTGAGGTTGAAGCTTTAGAACCAACTCCACAAGTAAACCTGCTTCACAGTCTTGAAAGATGCGCACTTTTCTCAGAGTCTCCAGGTGGACGTTGATGGCTATCTCAGCCTTAAGCTTGTCAGGCAGATTCTTTAGTACCAGTTTCTCATCACAGGACTTCCCCTCTGTCCACAAGTAGTCAAACCACTTCACCACCCTTGCCTCCAGATCTTTTGTGACCTTCCGAAATTGCATATACTGCTTGATTGAGTCAATCTTGGCCTGAAACTCAACTCGTGCAGCATTCATGTTGGAAATCATGGCACCAACATTGCCTACAATTGTTGCAAAGATCAAAACCCCAGTGAGAAAATCGGCTACAACAAAAAAGTACTCTATGTCCCTGACTGGAGGTGGGGTCTCTCCAATGGTTGTCAAGGTAAGGGTGGACCAGTAAAAACAGTAGATATACTGTCTGGTCAGACTAGCATATACAGGATTGCTTATGTTAGGATATACCCATGTGTCTGAACCAAAACCAAGAATCTTGGAGACAGCAAAGTAGAGACAAGCATTCCAGTGAATGATGATGATAATGTAAAGTACCAGATTTGCAATTCGAAAGATGTTTGGAAAATTAGTTCGAGTTTCTGTCCGGTCAAAGAACTCAAAGAGTCGAGCTAACCTAAAGAGACGGTTGAACCTCCACTCTGGGTTGTTGATTCCAATATGAAGAAACACAAAGTCAGTAGGGATGATGGACATCATATCTAACTTAAACTGCCGAGTCTTCATGTACTTTTCTTTTAGCATCTTTGCATCCTTCACAAGCAGTCCTTGCTCCAAGAAACCTGTTGGAACATTCCAAGCTTTATGAAGTGAACCATCTGTGAAAAAAACTGAAAGAAATAACTTTGCCTTTGCTTACCAGTCCTGGCTCTCACAAAGGTGTCTACATAGTAGATAACATCGGATATGTAGTCCAAAGCCATCCACAGAGTTGAGTTAGCATATTGGAGTTCATTAAAACATGCCCTACGTGGAAGCAAAGTCGTCAAGAAAAAGTTGAGAATAGTGAATGAAAATAAAATGATATATGAAATTCATTAAAAAATTACATAATCCAAAACCTTGCCACAAGAAACATCAGGTTATAGAAGACCGGCACAGAGACTGTGCACAGCCAGTTGTAGTATGTATCGGTAGCAGGATCCATGATCCACACCTCCTTCCTGGTTGATGATAAGCCACAGTGAGTAGTCAACAACTTCATTAGTGAGGACAGTGTACTATTCAATACCAAACCCACAAAGCTTGACTTTATAACAAAAGTATGACAAATAGAGCATCAGTAGACATGCAGTAAATGTCTTTAACCTCTCATGAGGACATCAGTGTACCACTCAAATTCAAGAAACTGATCAAGGTACTTACGGTGGTTCTTTTTTATCATCCTTTTTGTCATCTTTCTTCTCAT
This sequence comes from Poecilia latipinna, assembly GCF_001443285.1. Lineage (NCBI taxonomy): Eukaryota > Metazoa > Chordata > Actinopteri > Cyprinodontiformes > Poeciliidae > Poecilia > Poecilia latipinna. The sequence continues at coordinate 63,104 of NW_015114576.1, forward strand.
CCTTCTTTGCATCTTTCTTATCATCTTTCTTCTCATCCTTCTTGTCATCTTTCTTCTCATCCTTCTTGTCATCTTTCTTCTCATCCTTCTTGTCATCTTTCTTCTCATCCTTCTTTTCCTCCTTCTTTTCATCTTTCTTTTCCTCCTTTTTCCTAAAAAACAATTGTAAAACGCCAATTGTAGGGGGACTTGTGCTGCCTTGTCAGTAAGGAATATAATAGTTCAATAGACTGGTGGTTCTGAATACAAATCAGGCATAACATTATGACCAGTAAAGTGAATACTTTTTTGTTACAGTGATACATGTACATATATCACATGATTCATCTCATTAATTCAATTCAAAATATGAAACTGATATGTTACATAGATCCAATTCACACAGAGCCAATGAAAACCCTCTTTTTACTTTCTGACATGTATTTCATAAGAACACCTCTACACCATGTGCATTTTAAAAAGGACAAATGTTCAGTGTCCATTGACAACAAAATCTCCTTCTGGGCTTCAGCTAGTTTGTGGTGCCTGTCTACTGTTGAATCATGAACATTTGAGGCCTGCAGAGCTTTATATGTTATTTTGAGTTCTTCTCCAACCTCCTTCATGAACTCCTGATAAGCTCCTAGGGTAACTTTGGTTACCCTAGGAGCCTACCCGATTTTCCATTGATCGGGTCATTATCAATTACCGTACTTTTTTTTTTTTTTTTGACAGGATCACTCATTGGAAGGTTCATCACAGTTTCATGTTTCCCATTGTATATTCCTGGAGTACCAAAGTCCAGAAAGTACCAAGGTGTTACAAAGTCATAAAAATGGCTTTGCAACACTTCATACACACACAGTTATTAATAACTGTGCCTGATCTGTTCTTGAATTTCTTTAGATTGGGGCTTGATGTGATACTTTTTTAAATCTTTTACCTTACTTCATGATGCCAGACATACCATGTGTACTAAAGTAAACAACAGATATTCCAGAATTTGTAAAGGGAAGATGGTTTTGAAAAAACAAAAAAAAAAAAAAAAGTCTACCTTAGAAACTCTTGATGCATCCATAAAACCCAGAATTGAAAGCAGATGTAGTCTTATTCATTGTCCTGAACTTTGAGATGTAGGTGTGTTCATGACGAAGTTAACCCGTCACTGTTATGCAGACTTTCTGATTCAAGGTTGAAATGAAGCGTTGGCAAAAGAACAGTACAACCATCCACTGACTTAAACTGGGCTTTATGCTCTTCACAGCCTTATGAATAAAAAGTTTTATAAAGAGCTGTTTATGTCAGCTCATCTGACATAAATTCATGAGATAATTTGTGACTTACCCATCGTTATTGTTGGAGTTTGTGTTTTGTGCAGCTAAGGGCCACTGTTTCTCCCTGCAAGAGGAACAAATGGAAAAGTTCATTGATTTTCATAAAGTCCCCCAGCATACAGAGTGAGAAACATCAGGCTAAATGCTAAGCTACATATGAAAAACTACATGCTCACTGATCTGTCCTCTGGTTGCTGAGGCCAGACTCTTCTGGACCAATGTTGCTCTTTCCAAAGCGTGTCATGTTTGAAAGCCTTTAGAAGAGAAGCAAAAAAATTATTTGCTGGTTAGAAAAATAGTGAGTCTTGCCTGAGTTTGTAGTTGTAATGAAATACACGTCACATAAGCCTCATGAAAGTAGTAATCTTTATCTGCAGGTTAAGAAACCTATGGAGCTTTTAAAAGAATGAGTTCTTGTTTCTTGTCTTATTGTAAGCTGGGATAAAATAAAATATGCAATGTTGTGGGATTTTGGTCTCTCGTGATGCCAACTAACAATAATAATTCTCCTCCAGATCTGAAATATGCTGATGAAATCACCAAGTCAGAACCAGCACCAAGTAAGAGATCAAAATGGATGCGCTGCAGTGAACCCACACTTGTTCCTGGTTCAGTTTTCACAGATTCACCTGTTCTTTACGTTTTCTGTGAAACATAAGTCAAAATTATTTGTAGAAAATCTGTGTATTTGTTTGTAGAAGGAAAATGCAGCTTGGGAAGCTGATTTCAGCTGTGTCTTTGTATTTACAAAGACACAATGCTACTTGACATGCTACTGGCTAGGATTAGCAAATTAGCCAATTCAGAAGTGCCATTCAATTTCCTTAGCAGTGATTGGCTGTACTTCCAATAAAAGGAAGACTGTGGATGTCAATGCCAAGACATTTTCCACTGTATTAATTCATATTCACGTATATTTGGTGTTTGAACTATTAAAAATGGCAATTATAAGCATTTTTAGAGATGGTCTCAAGGATTTGCAGATTTTAGCACACAATATCAACTTTGAGGACTCATTGTAGAAATATATACATATTTTTTCATAAATGACAATAACAGAAATTGCAATATCTAAGTACAATGGAGTATCTCCTCATTTGCTACAGACACACAAACATATTTTTGGCACAAATGGAACCCCATAATCCACTGTTTAGTGAGGCTTTATCTGCTCTCACCTGGACAGCAGTCCTGTTCTTACTGCCTGTTGCTGGGGCTCCATCCTGTAACACAGCACAGTTAGACTGGTGCACAGGTGCTATGACAACACATACCAGAAATATTAATGAGTCTCTTCCTCGTAGTAAACATTTTTTCCAAAGATAGGCACCAAAATCTCTGGCTTGACTGGTTACTTTTGCTATTTTAGGAAATAAAAATGGTACTTCTGACACATGCCACAGACAATTGAGATAGTAACTGGTGTAAGTGTACTGATAATGTAACCCTCAGAAGTATAGTCATTTTGTTAATCCTAAGATGTTGTAAGGTTTTGTCTGATTTAATGTCAGAGAGAAAAACAAAATTCAGTGTCATGTATATACCGGAGTCTGTTTGTTTTAAAGATCAGCAGTGTTACACAGGTACAGCAGGACTACAGACCAACCAGGTTTAATTGTAACTTTCTCCCACTTTCTCCCACATGTCCGAACACTCCACCTTCTGTCCTGTCTTCTTTCCTTCTTTCATTTTAAGACATCTATGATTTGTCTTCTTTAGCCTCCCGGCAACAACGACAGCATTCCTGAAGAGGCAAAACCCAAAGTCCAGGCCAACGTCATCCCTCTCTACTGCACTAACAAGGTATCAAATCCTTTTTAACTTCTTTCTTTCTTATAAACACCCTTTTCCCTCCTTTTTTTCTCCAAATCAATGCATTTATTTCTTTCCCACATCCCAGAGAGAGGAGGATCCAGGTTTTTATAATTAATTCAGGCACAAACTTCAACTTTTACATTAGAAATCATTTATCTCATGACTGCAAACTGAATGCGCGGATGACGTCTCTGAATTATAAATAAAACCAGAACTAGTTTCTGTTTGGTCACATTAGCTCATTAAGCCTCTACAGTACAGTTCACTGAAATCCTTTTCTCCCGGATTACAGAAACTAAAATTAGATTTTCAGACCAACGTGACTTGCTAAGCCCCAGCCTCAAGTAGTTTTCTTCACTTTAACCAACTCAGCTGTTGAAATTTACCTGCGTGTAAATGTTGATTATGATGAAGATGATGATGATGAAAATGATGATGAGGAGCATCTGTGACTGCAGAGGATTCAGGGTGAGCTCTGACTAATTTTCAACCTGCTGTCTCACACCAAACAGAGCAACACTCTCCTCCAGACAATAACACATCACCAGGAAGGAATCGCAGTCCGTCCCCCAGCGCAGCTCAGTGAATGAAGTCGTCTCCTCGCTCTGCTGAGTTCATCCTCTGCTGGTGGAGGAAATCCTTATTGCAGTGACACATTTCAGCAGGAGGTGAGAGGAGGAGGAGGAAGTGAGACATTTCTCCTCCCTCAGCTGTGAACCTCGTCCAGATCGTTGAATCCTGATGGATTGATGTATCTTAAACATCTTTTTAGAGTCATTTATTATCTTTCCCAATCAGAAGATATTAGTTCAGTGACACCACTAATCTTTGAGCATTAAAATGATTCTGTGATGTAAAAAAAAAAAAAATTAACCCATGACCAGCAGTGGCTTTTGATTTGGGCCATAAAGGCAGCTGCCCAGAGCGGCATCACAGTCCAGAAATGTGCAGTTCTAAGCACAGCCAAGATACTGGAGGAACCCTCAAGCTCCCAGGCCTCTGGTAGAGGACCCGAGCTCAAAGGATGAGAGAGAGAGAGAGAGAGATAAAGAGAGAGAGAGAGAGAGAGAGAGAGAGAGAGAGAGAGAGAGAGAGAGAGAGAGAGAGAGACCACCCCCAGAGGGTGAGAAGGGAATTTTTATTTTTTTTTATTTTGGTAAAGTGCCTTGAGGTGACACGAGTTGTAATTTGCCACCATTTGAAACCAAATGTTTACATATATAAAAAACAAACAAAAAAAAGATACACACTTCTTTTTCTCACTGTTTGAAGTTAAATAAAACTAAAACCAAACTCCTCCCTTTAGGTCAGTTAGAATCACAAAAACTATTTCTATTAGCTAGATGCTACAAAAATGACAAAGAATATAACAGAGATTTATTTATTAATGTCTTCAAAGTCAGAAGTTTACATACATGCTTACTATCTCTTTAAACAGTGAGGGAAAACCCAAATGATGATGTCATGGCTTTAGAAACTTCTGATAGGTTTATAGAAAAGGTCAGTACTTGAACAGGAATAAATTTCAATTTCACCCTGAATTACTTTAGTTGTTGCACCATGTCCTCATTCAGCTATGAATCACATAGCAAATCGTTATTTATGTTTACTGATAGTATTTTTAAAGCATTAACTGCAACACTAACAGGACTTCATGCAGTCTGAGCTTCTTCCTTATTTCTATCCCCTCTAGTCTGAGCAAATCCTCTTAAAGTGGAGAGCTAAAGCAAAACATCACGACTCCACCTGCAGCTCAAAGAAGAGTGGGACAATCCTGGTATCCTCAGCTAATCTAAGATGATCACCTCCTGTTTCCCTTTGCCTGCCTGGCCACAAGCTGAGGGGGTCAACACCAGATTCAAGGAGTTTCCTGTTGTCTTCTTCCAGTTCACTCCCACTTCAGTTTCCTTTAAAAGCAAATGAACAGAGCATCCACAACATATTCACAGCACATCACTTTTTCCACATTTAGTTATGTTGCGGTCTCTTTCCAAATTGTACTAAATGAATCTCTTCTTCAAAGTTCTAAAAACACTGAAATGATAAAGGGTTTCCTGCCAAAACAAAAAACAAAAAACTAGTAGATGTTTTTCTTTTCAGTGGGTTGGAGTACTGCAATGCTGTCTAAAATGCAGCTGCCAGAGTCCTGACAGTCCATGTACATTCTGGCAGTTTGTTTTTAAATTAAAAAAACACCAGCTGGTTTATTTTTCTTTTTAAACCAAAATAAAAAAAAAATTGGGCAACGAACTGGTTTGTTAGCAAATTTGATTATTTCTTGTTTCAAATGAAAAAAAGCTAACTTCCTGAACGTAAACAGACCATAGACCAGGGATCACCAACTCCAGTCCTCCAGGGCTACCATCCTGCAACTTTTAGATTCACCTCTGCTCCAAAATGTCTGAATTCCCTCACCAGCATTCATTCCTCTCTGCAATATCCTGGAAACAACCAGTTTATTTGATCAAGGTGTGTTTGAGCAGAGACGCATCTAAAAGTTACAGGATGGAAGCCCTGGAGGACTGGAGTTGGTGACCCCTGCCGTAGACGGAGCCCTGAGCAACACCAGGGAAACAGAATGACCTGTGGGTTTTGATGTAGCAGCTGAAAACCCCCCCCAAAACAAAACATTCTAACAAAAAATAAATAAATAAATAAATAAATAAATCATCCACCAGTTCCATTTATTCAGAATTATGATGAGTATGTAGCACAGTTGTGTTCATATTTCTATCTCAGTAATTTATTCTAGTTGGTGTCCAGGGTGTGAGATTAATTTTCTGAGAATGTAGGTCACCCCGAGCTCATCATCTCGCACATGTGCATTAATACCAGCCAGGTGGAATTGGCTGTGTGTACTAAACCCCTTGGCTGCTCCTGTATGTCAGTGAATACTTCAGTAGGATGGAAAAAGCTGACGATGGTCGTCGCACACTCAGCAGATCAAACAGGGAAGTCATAGTTAATTCCCAGTCCTACTGATGTGGTAACAAACTGCTGACAGTGGTGTGCCTCGCCAATTAACTTCATTACAGCCTGAGCTCTGTCAGTGTCACCATGGGAACGTCTTGTCCCATCAAACATCTGCTGGCTAAAAGATGTTCCAGTGTTACTGAGAGCTCAGTGAATGATCCAGGTTATTATAAGAGTAACATCACCTGATGGACTGATGGACAGACCAGTAGTAAACAGGAATAAAGCCACTCAGAAGTGACCTAGTCAAAGGCTGAACTGCAATTAAGATGCCATGGAAAACCTTTGTTATGGAAATTTCATTTATCAAAGAATGAGAATCTGTTTCAATAATAAGAGAAAGATTAATCTTTGTCTTTAAGTTTCTTTATTTGAAGGCAAAAGCTTAGAAAGACCTGTCTCACTGAACACAATCACATCACATCATTATATAGTAACAGCAAGGAAAAGACCCACCCAAAGTCTTATCTTATCTCTATTGCCAGATGGACCATGAACACAATCCTTATCCCCACCTCATGAATCCTCAGGGGATGATTTTATGGCAGGGGAGGATTTCAGGAGAAACTCCCAATTCTTCACTGTCAGTTACTCATGGGTGCAGTGTCAAACAAGGGTACAAACTACATTCCACACATGTCAGTCCTTTAAGACAATTGCCAGGTTAAGCATTTTACCCAAGATGTCTTCAGGTCTTTTATACTATCACAGCTGTGGAAACATCTAAACATTATCTGGAAACTTCTTTAGTGGAAAACACGTCTTGCAGAAATACAAAAACACAGCAAATATAATCAGTAAATAAATGGTAAAAAAGTATCATCAGTCCCATCAAAGATCAAATATGGCCGAAAACAAAATTTTCTATTACACCTCAAACTGACATTCATGCAGGAAATGTATCCAATGCGATGCAGACTGAAAAATTCTGAACAAAACAAAAAAGAAAGAAATATTTCCTCCAATATGATAGAAAATTAAACAGCATAGTGCCACCTGGTGGTAGACAGAGAATGCTAGCAGCGGCTTCCTGCAAATTCTTGAGGAGGCTGCTGGTTGGTCATAACAGCAGAAAGATCCACTGAGGACTAAAGATGGTTGTCATAAAGGGGTTGAATACATTCAATTGGAGACTGGGTTGTTTAATTTGGAGAAACCAGCTCTAATCTGAAGATGTCAAAAATGTAATTGTTGGATTTTTTTAGCTGCTATTTTTTATATTTGGTAATTAGTTTGTCCTGCTGTCTGGTCCATGGTTCTGTATGAACTGACAAAATCCCAGGAAACTCAAGCAGATCCAAATAGAAACCCGGCGGTGTGGTGAAGGTCGGTGCTCCACCGTGTCGCAGTGGACAATGGATCCTCACACCCAGAAATCCAACCAGCTTCCTTCATCGCAACCCACTTCACAGGGGGGAACTGCTACACTTTCTGCATGATGAGAAGGACCAAGGTTGGTTTTAAGATTACTGTGCAAAGAGCAGCGGAAATAACCCCTGCCTAGGGGCAGAGAGGCAGGAAGAATGCACTGCATTAAGCAGCTGCCGGCTCTGCAGGCTTTTTCCTCGGGGTAAGGTGAAACCCTGAAACAACATCCCTGGTGTTAGCTGGCCTGCAGCAGCTCCCTCCTATAATTACAGAGACATGCATCTGCAACTGAATCCCACAGCCTCCACCTGCCTGCACAGCCACAGCAGAATGACTTCACAGTTACAGAAATCCTTGAATCACTTGAGACCCCACGATCCCCCTCCCTCTCAGGTCTATGAAGTTCATTCATTCATGTCTGAGGTGGGATGAGAGAAGGAGGATCAAATCCTCTGCAGAGGGAGAAAACAGGCCCAACATGTCTTCAGGAGATTCTTTTTAAAGCATTTTGACTGTCATATTTCATCATTGTTCTTAGAAGAGACAGAAATTCTCTCTTCTCCTGGATGACATTAGCTACAAAGGGGCTTAGAAAACCCAAAGTCAGACAGTTAAAAGGGAAATTTCAACACTATTCTGGCATTTAGAAAAAATGGTCAAAATAATAAATAAATAAGATTGGTAACCCAAATGACGCAAAACAGAAAATATTTAGTCATATTTAATCTCAGACAATGTGACAATTTCTTTTTCATAAGGTTTTGTTGATTATCTTGAAATGATCAGCTCCTTCCCTACAGGTAGTATGGGTTCACATTGAAGAACTCCAAATATTGTAAGCTTGCTGAACTGATAAAGGAATTATTAGATGAAGGAAATGTCAGACCTAAAACAAGTTTTTAGGTCTAACAAGGATTTCAAGTTAGAGTTTGCTTTTTCCCTGGAATGAGGGAAAAATGAGGGGTCCAGCAAAGACAATAACACTCTCTCTTTAAATAGAAACCATTCCACATCCCTTTGGGTGTTCATTCTAGTGAACAACCCAACAACAGGTCAAATGCTTTAAAGAGCTTAAGACTTTCCAGGAACAGGAAGTCCTACACCCCTTTTGTAATAATGATTCTTTGTCCTATGAATACTCTACATGGGGAATGGAAGACATGGGAGCTTGCACTGCATTAATAGTGTTGAGGAAAAAAATACATGAATGTTATGTTTCACTATAATACACTTGACTGTTTCTTTTCAAGACAACATAATTAGAGGAACCAGTTCTGTGACTAGCAATGTGTACTCTAATTTTCCATACCGAGTGAGTTCTTATGTTTTGTTTCTTACCGTCAACTCTTCACCTTTATTTTAACATAGAAAGCACTCCTGGATCATCACTTTTTTGTGTGTGTATGTTTCATCTTAAACCCAGAGTCAGGTGAGCAAAGATGGCTGCCAACAATGGTACCAGTTCTGGTTTTGCTGGAGGTTTCTTCCTGTGAAAGGCAAGTTTTCCCATCTAATGTCACCACATTTATGTTCAGTATGAGAGATTCCTTCAGAAGTTAGTCTCGATGCAGCTGACTGGGTTTCCTCAGGAAACTTCCTAATAATAATAAATTTAACTGTGTTGCTGTAGAGTTTGGATTGAGCGTTGGTACATTCCTACTTAAAAATTTAAAGAGCTTGGAGAAACTGAATTGAATTGTAAATTTACCCGGGCTGCTCAGTAGGAAGCAACATCAAATGAAGTGGACCTGTCCAATGAGTGAGCAGCAAAGCTCCAGCAATACTTTGACAGACATCAAATGAAACACAGGACAAAGGTTCACTATGCTTTATTTGTTTTCATCTCTGATAAAATAAAGGTGGGTGAACTGATGAAAGGCTTGCTAAACATCAGGTTGAGCATTTTACATCAACATGAGATCCTATGGAGTATTTAGGGTACCAGCATTAGGTAGGGTTAGTTAGCTTTTTCTGAAATAAATGGAGTTCTACCTGCCTGTGACTAGTTTAGTCTACTTCCAACTATATTAATGACCAGAAGTTAACCATTGAAAGGTTGCAAGGCATGACATGGACTTTAGCACTTAACATGATGACCTTCTAGAAAGGAGTATAGCATTGCTTCTCCAACTCACTTTGGTATTGCCTTTATACATTTAAAAGATTCTGCAAAGAAACAAAAATGTACATCTGCATAAATATAAAAATTTTTCCATCATGTTTAAATGACTCACATTCAGAGTTACACCATAATGCCGTTTGAAATCCAGCAGAACAACAACAACAACAAAAAAAAAAAAAAAAAAAAAAAAAAATGTTAAAAACATGTCAGCACCATTGCCCCAACAGTGTCTAACAGGCTGGAAACAAGTCTACATTCAAGGCAAACAAAAAAAAAGAAAAAAAAAAAGAAAAAGGCTTGAACCCCAGCAGTAAAACCCACAAAAGGAAAAATAGAATAAAGTATCTCATGATCAGCAGTAAAAGACACAAAGGGGAAGAGGTTCCCTGGACCACAGCTTTCCTTACATAGATAAGAAGAGTGAACTGCCTGTTTGAAATCATGGCGTTAATGGAAGTGAGCTTTGGTTTCCGGCACACCAAGAACTGCTAAAGCTTGCAGATGTATGGGGGGAAAGTGCATTTTAGAGGGACCAGTTTCACCAAGTCCTGCTCTCTCCAAAACCACCACAAGGCAACAATATGTAGAGGGGACAGACATGATGAATTACACTCTTCAGTGATGTCCCATGGCTTGTGGGTAACTCATTTACATTTGAATAACTAGACATTTATTGGCCCTATTGCTAATTTCATCTCTAAATTTAAGTCTAAAGGCTAGAAAAAGGTGCAGAAGCTAGTAATGAAGGCTGATTACCACAACGCCCCAACAAGCATTTCCTTTCATCGGTTTAAGACTAGTGAGGGTTGACTCATCCCTTCGCATGTGCGGTACCATTTAAAGGGACGTGTGGGGAGAGATGGGGGGTGCTATTTTCCAGACGGTCATGAGTTAACCTGGATCTTGATGTCAAAGCGTCCCTGGTAGCGGTCCTTCTCGTTGTAGTAGATGTTTTCTCCAAACACTTTGCACTCGATGCGCAGTTCAGTGTTCCGGGTCAGGTTGGTGAACTGCAGCGCTACCAGTGGCTGGAGGTATTGGGGTTGATGCCGCTTGCCGTAGTAGGGGTAATACTGCAGAGGGAAGCCTTCGCCTATTCCGTAATATTTGATCTCCCCGATTTTATCAGCATCCTCCTCTCTCTGGGATGTGGGAAAAAAATAAATGCATTGATTTGGAGAAAAAAAAGAGGGAAAAGGGTGTTTATAAGCAAGAAAGGAGTTAAAAAGGATTTGATACCTTGTTAGTGCAGTAGAGAGGGATGACGTTGGCCTGGACTTTAGGTTTTGCCTCTTCAGGAATGCTGTCGTTGTTGCCGGGAGGCTAAAGAAGACAAATCATAGATGTCTTAAAATGAAAGAAGGAAAGAAGACAGGACAGAAGGTGGAGTGTTCGGACATGTGGGAGAAAGTTACAATTAAAAAAGAACTTGAACAACTGAAGAAGGAAAAATAAAAGAAGAAAGGAAGGATGAAAAGAAAAAAAGGTAGGAGATAAAAGGAAAATGGCAGCAAAGATAAGGTAGAAAGGAGATGACCAAGGAAGATTATGAAGGACCCAGAAGGAAATGTAGAAGTAGGACATCAACCATAGAAGTAGTGAGTAGTAGTGAGAGCAGAAGTACCCTGGGACGAAAATTGACAATCCGGTTGAGCTTCACAATCAGGCATGGCTTGCCATCCTTGAAACCAAAATCATTGTCTTCAAGGCCGGAGCAAGAACCCAGCAGAGACCTGGGGAACCTGCAAGCCTTAACACCACCCATGTCGCTCTCCAAGTCACCTCTATGCTTGTAGTCTGCAGGTTGTTCTGAAAGGGCCAGTGGAAGGGGACAGTTGGACATAGAAGCTGTTTTATTTTTCTGCCTGCTTCTCAAACATCCCTTCAAAGGATAAAAGGAAGCCTACCTCCGCAATCCTCAAACAACATGTTGTTGTTCTGAATGTTGTCATCATATTGTTTCATGAAGTCCCTCAGAGCTTTGACGTAAGGCAGGTAGGTCTCCGACTCCCTCACACTGAAGAACACCTCAGCTTTGTCAGAACGTGGGGTATGTGAAAGGCCTGCAGGGGGCACCAAAGAAGCAGTTATTAATGACAGGGTCTCCCCACAGACCAGGATTCAGCAGGACACCAGAACCTTCAAACCTGCCCGAAACTAAACAAAATCCAGTCAGATAAGCAAACACCCCATACAACTTCAACACTCTTTGTTGCTGAAGTTTGTTACAGTTGGAGGGGAACTCTTTGAGAATCTGTATTCTCAGAGAGAATACAGTATAGATTGGAGTTACATCTCCGGGTCAGTAGATGGCAGTATGTTGTGTCAAATGAAGAGGCTGAAAGGAACATGTATGAGAACCAACAAACATCCTGTTTAGTTTCAGGTTTTAAGTGATGGATTTGAACAATTCCATGTCTGAAGTGATGAAAAAGTGAGCTGCCAACTTCAGCAGATAACAGGAAACTGAACAGAGTAGTTCAGTTTTAATCTTTTATGCATTCAACATTTTATGCCATGCAACATTGTGGACATAGAAATCTGAGCTAAAGCAATTAACACTAGCTGTGCTAAGTGCTAATATAGGACACTAAATCTATGAAGGCCTGGAAAAATACCAGACTCAATTCCCAGACTCTGTAGGAACCCATCAAAAACTTGATCACCCCAAATCTCAACACAAAGAGGTATACTTTCTCTTTGAACAGCAGCTGACTGCTACTTGGCCTCCGATTGGCCCCGTTACCCTCAGGTGTGTCAACCTGCTTTGGCAACCACACTGCAGAGTGTGGCCTCTGGGAGGCTGCGATGGGACGAGGGTTACCAAACAAAACAACATGCAACAATGCTGATTATGGTCAGTAGGAGCTCAGGTCCATAAATGTTAGACAGACAGAGGCTTCATTGGTGATCTTCACTTCCCCAGATTAACACTAGTTTCAAAGGACTATTTTCTCCACGCATTACTTTCCCAAAACTTTTCATGTCAGCAGGATTAATAAAAGCTACATTTTCTAATCTACCGAGTAAGCTCCACATCGATATAAAATTACAAAAACACAGCCGGAAATGGAGCCAATTGATCATTCCATAAGGCTATAATTTTACATTAATCAGCAAACATCCCAGACACCATTTTCTTACAGATTAGACAGAATATGGGTGGCCGGCTCTTACCAGGGGGTGCAACTCTGTCCTGCCAGGTGGGCTTGTACTCACTCAAGGTCATCAACATGGCCTGGATGGTGCCAATAAAGACCCCTGCCAGGAGGCCGTAGAAGATGACATAGAAGACTGCAATTTTGACTGCAGGAGAGAAAAAAAAGGAGCTTAGAGTCACGTTTCAGAGAGCGACAAGAGGAGTGTGATCCCTCACCAATACATCTGTTCTGCAGAGGAAAACACTCTGAAAATACCCTATTCTGAGCCCCCTTTACTGAATGAAGGGACATGTGTGGGAATATGAGGAACTGGAAAAAAGTTGCAAAGGAGAAATAAAGGAGCATGTGGGGGTCAACTGGTAATTCTCCTACTGAATTATCATGCAGAGTGACATCACTGCAGCACTTTAATGATCTGCAAGAGAACATGAAGCTGTGGCAGCCAATCATCAGCGGCCTCAAGCTCTTTTTGTTGCATGAAGGGAAGGTCATCAGGTCACCATGGAACATTACTTCCAACAGTGACCAGCAGACATTTGTGGTTTCTGATCTTGACTGTTTTTGCATAATTCTGCCAGTACTAGTGCTGAAAATTGTAGTTAAAACTTAAAGCTAATGAGAGCATCTCATAATATATGGGGGAAACCTCCCATTTATGTACAGCACAACATAAATGGGACCAAAGAAGTTAACCTTCAATCCACAGCACTGCGCATGTCAGGTTTCTCTCATGCATCAGCACTTTCAGGTGTCCTCAGAAGGACAAATGACCCCTCCCCTCCCAGAGGATGGAAGAGGGATGCAAATGATGCGGACCCTAGCTGGGGCTCGTGCAGAGAGCCTCCCTGCTTCCTGTCATGTTAGCCAGGTGTTCCCGTTTGTCCCCGGCGTGACATTCAGAAGCGGCTAGCGCATGCGCAGTGGCGACGATAGGTGAAAGGAGAGCCGAGAGGTAATCAGTCATATTGTTCGGTTGTGTCCCGATGACACCTGATAAGGCGAAGGACGCCAATAGAGATCCATAAACCGACTTCTCGCTTCTGTTCCGTCCAGGCCGCGTCACCTTGAGTCACCTTGGACTCTGATGCAGTTTTAACCCTTAGACATCTCATTCCAGGGGAGTATTAAAAACGTAAAAGTTGACGTTTCCCTTACAACCAACTCTGTGCCCACTGCCTCAGCAGCCCGCAGTGCCAGAGCTCCCTCCCTGTACTATAAGGAGGAACAAACGTGTCTTAACCAACTAGATGCGTTTCATACATTTTTATAATAAAAATAAAATATTTAGAACTATCAGAGAGCTTCTGAAATAAGTTATGCAGAGAGAGCAGGGGAACATCGTCAAACTTCTCATCAATTGTGTTTGTTCTAGAAAACAGCAGATCAAACAGGTGGCACATTCAGCCTGATGATGGGAGAAGAGAAAAGCGGCCATTCAGCACAAATACTCACACCAGCTTCCCCCGGTTCGCCCCAGCAGCTCCCCCCTCTCTGAATTCCACAGGAACTCCTTCCAGCCGCCGTCATCTTTATTGGAGGGCATTTTGCTTGCTTTTATTTTCTTCTATTACTCGTTCACCGGCGGACTCCCTCCGTCTGCCACCCAACCTCAGAGTAGCGGGAGAGGTACCAAGGTTACCGCTGGGCTCCCATATATAAACCCGACGCTTCTTGACTCCGCCCGAAAACTCCGGACAACTTACCTAGTGGTGCTTACTGAGCGCCAGGGGCCAATTACGGAGCGGAGACTCAGTGCGTCGATCTGACGTCAGGACCATGGACAAAAACCATTATAGAAGTATACATTAATGATAATAATAAAAAAAGAATATAGACATATGTGCTTGGTGACAAAAAGTGGCATTATAGTGTGTTAGCCCTTACATTAAACTAGACTTTAAACTTTAGATATAAAGTATCTCTAGTTTGTAGAGTAAGAGATCTTCCTGTTCAGGTTAAATCAATTCATGTCAACTATTATGTGGCACACAAAGCCAGATTACAGTCCTCAAACCTACAATTGCGAGTGATGGTGGTTCCTCTAAAACAATAATTACTGAGCAAACAATGTGTTCATCTGATCCCCGTCATGAAGTGAAAAGTAATTTTTTTCAGCTTGTGCTTGTGTTGCTCTCCTTTTTATTTTCTATCTGTTTAACATGGTGGGTGTCCTGTACCTGTATGTGAACCTTCTAATCAGATATCCCCTACTACTTTCCAACCACAGGTATAATAATAATAACCAAAGTACTGTCATCTATAGTGAAAGCTTAAAATGAACTACATAGTCTGGGCTAAATTTGAGAGCAACTTAAGTTGTCATGGTTAGAGAACCCAACCGTCACGTGCCCACTGCTCATTAACATACTCACATTCAATGCAAATGGCACAAGCCTGGGTAATTCTTTCAGTTTTACACTCTTGCCAGGTGTGTGGGTTATCAAAGTTCACTCATACAGTGTAGAACTGCTCAGCAGTGTGTGGTCATGTGGGTGTCTTACGCTTATGCGTTTGTTTGGATGTAAACATGTGTGTGTAAGAGTGAATGGATTTCACACATGGTGGTTTTACCTTTAAATATCAGCTCAAGGACAAGGAAAGTCAAATCTCTATTGTCCTTTCTTACAACATGACTTTGAAAGAACTAAAATCCAGCATTCCACTATATTATTTTTGATAAATTTGAAATTAGAGAAATTTTGCTGAATTTAAAAGTTATTACTGTTTATTTATACAGTTTGTATAAATATAGTAAGTTTGTGAAAAGGTCACTTTGATACTTTTATCTCTCCTTTTGATCTCTCCACTAGGAAGTCAAAACTGAACTTTCTAAACAGATTCACAAGATGGTCTAGATTTACTAAATGCCACAATAATGAAAAAGAAAATTTTTAATGACTTTTTAGAATACTTAAATATTTACTCACTAAAGCTGGGTGGACAGCTTTAATGTGAACGCTGTTTATACTTTCAGATAAACAGTAAGTTAGTTCTGATTATAACTTCATCAGAAGTTAGACTTGTGTCTAACTTCTGATCAGAAGTTAGAAGTTAGACAAAACGATGTTAGACCCAACATCCTTGGGTCTAACGTCCTTAGACCCAAGGATGAACCAGACGGGTGGAGATCCACAATTCTGTTCCAAGTTATTTAAATGACAGTCTAATTGTATGTGAAGTTCTGACTTCCACAGTTTATATAAACATCTTATTAATTTGTGCTTGGAAGACGTTCCATGGTGGAATGGAGATGCTTCCTTACCCTGCTTTCTATAATAGGCCGTTATTACTGTCATTAACTCTGTGTTTAGTCTTTCCTCTTTCCCACATCAGGTATCCTTTGACCTGAAGTTCTCATATTTGTTTTCTTCTTTCTGGCATACTTTCATTCCCAACATGTTGAGGCGGGTACATTCTGAGTCTGGCTCTGCAGGAGATCTCCTTCAGTAAAGTACCGTTCTTCCTCTTAAATGTTGCTCTACTACAGTGAATTGGATTAGATTCAATTGTGGACTAAGGTGACACTACAATTAGTTGATTCTGAATATGATGTTTTTCTGGGTCTGTGTTGGACTTTTGCAAAAATGTGTGGATTTGTTGTGACTCCTAGGTGTAACATATAGAACATTATTTTGTCTTTACACAATCAAATTTTTATTAATTACTTTGAAACTGATCCTACTACAACAAAGATAACTATATCTAAAATTAGCTAGCGTTTTAGCTGTACTAGAGCTACTTTCCACCATTAGTTGTTGTTGACAGAAGACAAGGTCAGATAATTCCTGGAAACCATGCGGATCCAAACTGGACCATAATTTGCGCTGCTCTAATCCTTATTTCCTGTGTTTGATAAGAAGCTGTCACGTGACGGTATCTGATTGCCAACCCAGCCTGGTGATGTCCTCATAATGATACGGCCCAGTGTCTGACAGGTACTACGCCCAGTCACAACTGCCAACTATTGTCAGTTTGTATACACTATAAACACTTGTGGTGTGGAATGATGTGAGGAGCAGGGAGAATCAAGGTGAAAGGGACTCATCCTGTTTTGGGCCTTCGCCTTTTTCATGTGGAGGTGTCGCCCTGAAGGAAGATGGTTTATGCATAACATGGTAAGCATCCTTCCTGAACTTGGTTACTTTTTTCCAGGAAACAACTCAAAACTGGTTATGAAACTTATTTCATAAAAATTCCAAGGTAAAAGTGAAAAAAATTCAGATTTAAGTTGGTGAAAAATGTCCAAGAGGAAATTTTCTTAGTCTTGATATGTTTCAGTTTAATGTTATTTAACCCTCCCTCGGTCCTAAAAGACAGGGTCCGTCGGACCCCATGAACTTTTCGCCCTGTGGAGAGTCTGGAGGGGTCACACTGACCATGCATGTGCTTTTATGAGGGCTTTTTGTTTGTGATTTTTGGTAACTGACAGTCTGATGGGACCCTCTACCATTATTGCTCAGTCCAATCCAATACATACAAAATCAAATCAGTTTTATGCAATACAACATGATTAAATTTGATAGTATTTGTACATTCATATGCATATACATTAATAACTAGAATAAGAAAAGAGGACAGAAAGAAATTAATATATATTATTATCAACACCGAGCTTTAGTGAGTAAACATATATTATTATCAACATATACCTTCTTTTCTTGTTCATACTACTGAAAGTAGATATTTACTCCATAAACAGACACATAACCTTCCCTGCTTTGGGTCAGTTAGGATCAACCAAATGACTTCTGTTTGACAAATGTAAGGAGAATTAGCAGCGCTTTCTTTGCTTGGGCCTAATAAGGGAAAAATTGTTTTATTGCTTACTTTAAATTTAGAGACACAGTATCATGCCTTTAAATGTCTGGGAAACCCATGTCATAAGCTTCTGATAGGTCAAAAACTGGTCTTCCAAGTGAAGACCTATTGGGTCTTCCAAAATGATTGTCCTTCACTGTATCACCAAATAAGTTACAGTTTCTTAAGGACAACAAAGTCAGTGTTTTGTAGTGGCCATCATAAAGTTCTGATATGTGAACACCAGTGGTTGGAGCTAAAAAAGTGTGTGAGAGCAAGGAGGCTTATAAACAAGAAAACAAAAGGTTCCAGCAGTTCTTTCAGAACAAATGGGACAAACAACAACAGCAATTAAAGGTAATTCTACCAAACACAGAGGGGGTGGTTGAAAACTTCTGTTCTTATTCTGGCATTTAGCAATCAGAAACAATGGAGGAAGACTGACTGATCTTAAACAGGAAACGTTTCGTCTGATTGGTTGCATCTCTTATTATACAGCCACATACATTTCCTTTGGGCAGGGACAAATTATAAAGACTTATGTGTCCTAAATATGTGTCATATGTGTCCTAAAACTCCTCCAAAGAAGCTCTCTGTGTAAGAAACCATTGTCAGATATTAGTCAGGATGTTGTGGGTCTGTACTGCTTACATATCAACAATCCTTCACTGACAGAGTCAACTACCAATTCACCTTAACGGGCCTTAAAGTTAAATACTATTATATACTGATTAGGACTCAATGTGAAACCAACACTAAGTAGTGCATAATTGTGAAGTAAAAGGCAATAAGTCTCGGTTTTTAGCAGTTTTATTTACAAGAAATTTCTAAAAGGTGGAGTGTGTGTTAGTGTTTAATAGTTTTACTGTCACTGTTATCACTCCCTGTTTCTGTGTTGCGGTTTTAGTGAAGTGACAGTTTGTTTAGGGTTAGGGCTCCATTCTTTTAGCAGGATGCCCAGGACTCGGGTCAGCACATTTTAAAGGAAATTGTAAAATGAAATACTAAGTCCAGAGTTTGTAGGAAGATCATATTTCCAGCAGTCAGAGTGATTGTGTTGCTAAAAGTAGCTGAAGACATTCAAAGCACCTGACCTTGACTATTCACTGACGAACCTGAATATGTCCTATGCAGTTGTTTACAGATGAAACACTCAAATGAAAATCATGTTTTTCCTAAAGGATATTTCTCTGCAAGTGTTCTTCATGAAGTCTTATAACTTAACTTTTTATATCGTAGGTTTTCTAAGTCAAGCTTCTTTACTTAGTGTCGTTGTTTTTATTTTTTATTTGATAACAATAAGGTAGCGTTGGAATGTGGAAAATATTTCTGTTTTCTACTCTGGTTGTGACATGTTTCAAGCCTTTTCATGAATGTTCCTGTCAACATATTCCAGGCCCATGCTCTCCCTGTTCTCCCTGTTTACCATGTGCTCCCTGTTCTCCCTGTTTACCATGTGCTCCCTGTTCTCCCTGTTTCGGTGAAGGGTTGGTTCCGGTATCTCTGGTTCTCTCCTGCAGCCCCGAGACATGAATAATAAAAATCAGCTGACAAATGTTTTCTGGAGTTGTGAACGTGGCAGTGAGAGAGGCGAGGGGTGATATCTGCATTGAGGTGTTCTGTTTGCCTGAGTTGGTGACATCACCTGCAGTCTGGACAGGTAACACGTGACAACATGGAAAACTGACAGCTACCAGCCGCCAATGCACAGAAATAAACATCTGGCTGGATCTGTGGAAACCCACTGGCTTTGTGGAGGCAAACAGGTTCAGATTAGTGTTATTACTGATTTCAGCTGTTCCACTATCACTCAACTCATTGGTCTACATCAGGGGTGTCCAAAGTCGGTCCTCGAGGGCCAGCATCCTGCGTGTTTTTAGTTCTCTCCCTGGTTTAACGCACCTGGATCAAACCATGGCTTGTTAGAAGCCTAAAAAGAACATTGACTTGCTGAGAAGGTTGTTACTACCAGGGAGAGAACTAAACTACGATGCCGGCCCTTGAGGACCGACTTTGGGCACCCCTGGTCTACATGCTCACACTTCAGTCACTTGATGTCTAACATGGAATTTTATAAAAGTTTTTCTTTATGTTTCCATGCAACCTTAGACATTTGGCTAACCTGACTGACCTGGAGAACTCTCTGGTTTTGGGAAAAGACAAAAACAGGTTTTTGTTTAAGCAGACACTGGAACCAGTATCTGCCCATAATCAGAAATGTTGTGTTTTCATCTGACATAAGCAAACTTCCTGTCCACAGTGTTGGAGGATGCACAAACTTTAGAGCTGCGATACAGGGATACAGATCTCCTCCCACTGTAGGGGAGCCCAGAGACAGATTAAAAACAGGGAGTCAGATTAACACCGCATTAATATTAGATTGTGTCATAGTGGTTATGGTTTGAAAATCAACACTGCCACTCAGGACTATGAAATGTTGAGGATGAGTTGATTTTAAATGAACTGCATTGGTCCTGATTCCCAGAAAGAAAGCAGAAGAATGTTGATCAGACTAACAAGAGCTAGTATAATACATCATTTATGAAATAAAACTCGTTCTATTACAGTGGAAGTTTGAAATTATTTCTCAAACGTTTATGCTTATTGATGAGTAATCAATAATGAAGGGCAGTTGTGATCACCTTAATCTGTAACTCAGGACATAAACCCGCTAAAATATTTCAACTTTACTTATTAAAATATCTTTAAAAAGGCTTTGATAACATCATGTGAAATATCACTATTTATGTTGCAAACAGCATATCTGGTCCATGCAAGGACAGAAAATCGATGCACATAAAACTTTAACAATGTCAATGATTGACAAGAATCATAATGAAAATTTAAAATGTTGTTTCTGAAAAATCTTAAGTTAATGTGTTGTGAAGACAAAAAAGTATCTGTATTTATTTACATTTCTCCAGTTCAGGCCAGTGTTCTAAATCCTAACCAATGTGTTAATACAGTGAGTACAAAGTATTACTTTGACAGGACTGGAAGTTGTTGCTTTTTTGGAACACAGAGGAGCTCAAACACTGCAGGGTTCTGTATGTCCTTCAACTGCAAAATAAACCCACATCAGTAGCTTCTCACCACCAAGCATTATTTACTATAAATGTTTCTATTGTGTGTGGTTTTTACAAAATCAAGATGTTTAGGCTGATGTGAAACAAAACAGTTATTCTAAAAACAACTGTTTCGCAAGTGGATTGCTGCTCTTATTAAAACACTCCAGAGCAGAAAAATGTCTAACATTTATGTTAATCAAACAACTTATTGGCAAAATGGAGCATTTAGCTAACATTTAGCTTATCAGAAAAGTACAATATTGCAGTAGACCAAAAAACATCTATTAAAATCTGAATCACAGCATTAATGTTACTTGAAATGAAGGTAATCAGCCTACACCACTGCTATGGTTGTGCTGCTGGTGGAGTGTTTTCTATCACACGTTTTCCTTCCACTCAACTTTCCATGAACAACTTAGAGGTGAAAGTTATAAACTGCATTTGTTTGAGTTTGTAAACACTTTAATGGTTTTACAGATTGCAGCCATATGAATATTTCTCCTGGTGGAACACTGATATCCAACACCTCTGGGCAAAGCATGATGTCATGATGCAGTGAAGGTGGCAACTAGATATGGTGGCTAGCATTTCGCTTGCTACTGTACTCCATTACGCTTATAGAAGCAGGGTGACTGGAATGTAGGAATTCTCACCAATTAAATAATAGAAAAGCATAAAGTCAGTTTATGATGATCAGGTAGTTTAAAACTCTGATTACATGCTAACATTCTGGCATATTAAACAGGACTGAGGGCAAGTAGTGGCAGTGTGTTTATTGTTAATGGCTCGTGTTCCAGTGTAACATACACTGTCCCTATTAAACTTTCATTGTTTTTCCTTGTGCGGTTGTGTCTCGGAGATCTGGACCACAACATGAGAAAACCCGACTGCTCAGTGTTCTGGTTCTATATGGATAACTCTTAAAAGTTTTGTTCTGGTTACAAATTAATCCACACGTCGCTCATAGGTAGCTACTGCTTCCCATAGTGCAAAGTTTACCACATATGTTTTTAATAAACATATGTGGTAATCATACAGGAAGTCAGATAATTGTGATAGTGGCACAAACATCAACACGTCTGTTGCTCAGCAACAGATAGTCACGCAATACCTCAATATGACATTTTACACTAAAGAACTGCTTTTTACTGAGTCTGAAAAATATCCTGGCCAGCCCACATTCCACAGTAATGATGCCCCATGATCTGCAAAAGATGAATGTATTGATGACTTTAAAGTATTATGATCAGATCATTTGTCTGAATATCTGTGAAATCATATCTTCTGAAAAATGAAGCACAGGCCCATGGGAGCATTCAATAAAAATACAATCCAGTTATGAATTATATAAGCCAAAGCAAGGTGTGATCATTCAGAGTTTTGTATCTAACAATATGAATTTTAAATTTGATAGGGAATTTAAAGCTGCAGTATGTAACTTTTATTAAAAAAAAACAAACATATTTGTTGAAGCTGTCACCATGTGGTGGCAGCATGGTAAAAGACTGATAATCAAGAAAGAAAATCAAACTCCTCTGCCTTTTCCCAGTCCTAACTAGAAACAACCAATCAGAGCCAGGAGGCGGGTCTTAGTGCTGTAAATCACCCTCCATGGGGTGCTGCTCAGGCTAGTTAGCATGGTCACCAATGACAGCAGATAAATGTTTTTCCTGTAAGGGTAAGTTGTTTCTCCACCACTGGCTCATTGATCAGCAAGTACATGAGGTTGATTGACAGCGTTAAGACCCGCCTCCTGGCTCTGATTAGATGTTTTTGACTGGGAGTGGTGCATTTTTTCAGACGGCAGCAGTAACTCAGGGAGGAGGTGGAGGAGATTGATCTTTTCGCAGACTATCTCTCATAATACACTGTAATGACATGGTGACAGTTTTAACAAATGGGTAAAAACCTGATTTAAAAAAAAAAGGTTACAGTGCCACTTTAACAAGGGAAGCAAAAACTGGGAAGTTTTTTGTCGCAAAAACTCTCCAAACTGTAAATTTGTATTCTTCCATGTCAGAATAACACCATTATGACTGTGTTTCTATGTTACACAAACATAAACTGGAGTTAGTGTAGCTTCAGGTGTGAAGCTACACTTCACACCTGAAGTGTAGCTTCAGGTGTGAAGTGTATTCTGTAACTAGTGATTCTTGTAAATGAAAAAGAATCACTAGTTTACTGTTTCTGGTTGAGACGGCCGATGTCCTAACCTTGACTTTCTCCCGTTGTTGGGAGTGTGCTAGGACTCTGTGTCTTGCAGCTAGCACGGTGTGATGCCAGAGCCCTCAAGCAGACCAGGTCTGGTACAGGATCTGTGTGGGCTGGTATTACTGCCTGCTGAAAGGCAGGACGAGAACTGATCCCAGGCTGAGACACAAAGGAAACACTGTGAGTCTGTTGAGCCGAGACATCCTCTAAGAACAAGATGAAAGCAACACATGAGGACAGGCACTCTGTGTAAGATAGGCTTAATTTCCTGATCATACCAATCACCTAAAGTACTTTATCCTAAATCTTTATCAGTTCTTACTCCCAGGGTAAGAACTGATTAATTTTGAGTTAAGAAGCACCAAAAGCAGAGGTAGAATTAACCCCTGGGTTCTGTTTGAGGGAGTTCCCTGTCTGACGTCCAAAGCTGCTTTCCTGAAGTTTCACATATTTCCTATAGAGGTATAGTTGTTCCAGACTGAAGTAAGGTTGCTAATTTCATGTTGACCTCTTTCTTTTTCACATCCTCTACATACTAGTGGGTTTTGTTTTGGCCATTTTATAGCCTTTTGCTAAATTTGCTTCTGTTTCACAACCAATTGAATGTTTTGAAAATGGGAATGCTTTTTAAGGTGCAGTGGACCCCCAGCTATATTCAAATTCTTCAAATTATTAATTGAAAATGTGCCTATTCGTGGATATTTTTGGTGGAACATATCCAAAATATTCCAAAGAAAATGCAACTTGGGAAGATGAAATACCTCATCCCAATCCCAGCTGCTGGCATTTGGAAAGCAGCCAACCCAGGACTGCCATTCATTTTCCTTGCCGCTAATTGGCTGTATCTAGAAGAGCAGAGGTACAGAAGACAGTGAATGCTAGCTTAGAAGTGCCCAGATGGTTTCCATGTAATGCATATTAAAGCATATTTGTTTTTTGAACAAATAGGCAGTAATTAGCATTAGGAGGAGGGAAGTATCAAATATTTGTGGATTTTAGCTATCGGTGGTTGGTTAACCCCCTCAAATACCTCAAATACCGGATGTCCACTGAAATCACCCTTTGAATTCTTTTTTCTACTTAAAGTTCTTGTACTAGTCTTTTAAAGTCGATGGTGTCAGACTTTTTAATCACCTATTTGACATTTAATATGGTTTTATATAAAATATCCACTCTAGTTTTTGTGTCTCTTGATCCTGTTTCTACTTTCTGAAGCATAAAATGTGTATATTTGGACGCTATGTAGCAATTTTACACTCAAGCTACATTCAACAGAAATACACAGTACTTAACAATGTGGGGTAATGTGCCCTGCCAAAAGGCACATTAGCGTATATTAGTGGAGAAAGATGGAGAACCCTTAACTTTCTGACTATTTCTGTTTTTGTTTTCCTTTTTCCCATCCTATCCCACCGTTGCCTCAATACCTGTGGTCCATTTAGCTATCAAGGGCCCCTACCACCCATACTGGCTAGGCAAAGATAGAGAGGTGTGGTCGACTGCTCCACAAATACAAACCCCTTATTAATTCCACTGATCAGGAGTGTCGCTCAGGGGCACAGTATAGGGGGGAAAGTAATGATAATTCTAGGGGCCCTGACCAACAGGGGGCCCTCCACAATTTATTTATTTATTGTTCATGGAAATAAAAAAAATAAAAAATCGGGGCCCTGTCAATTACAAAATTAATCATATTGTATTTTCGAAGATTGTTTTTAGCAGTAAAAATTTAATGTTCCCATTCCCAGACCAAAAAACACACATCCATATTTGCCCTGAACACCCTCTTCCCCCTCTCCTGCATTCATTCCTGCTTGGAGCACTTCACCGTGACGCTGTTCAGCTGCAGACAGTGGAAGACACGAACGATTGTGGCAGTTACTATGTTTCTAAGAAAAGTTATAAAATCAGGTTTTCAAAAAAAAGAGAGAGAGAGAAAACAAAAGAAAAAGGCAAGAGTGTTAATTTATAACCCAGTTTTTCTCCGAGAGGTGGGTAGACTGTGTGAGATTATCAACCATATAGCATAATTAGCTTAGCTACAAACTACTGTTTGCCTCCTTTTCACTAGCATTTAATAAATTAAGGAAAACAATTACCAACATATTCATATATTTAACTTGTCCCTTGTACCTTTTACCACTTAACAGATGAGTCAGTCAGCAGCAGTTATAACACACGTCCCTCCTGACCCATCCTCTCCTGAGTGAAATTAAAGCTGCAGTATGTAACTTATATAAATATTTTTTTCCACATATTTGTTAAAACTGTCATTATGTTGTGACAGTATGGTATGAGAGGTAATCTGTGAAAAATCTATTTCCTCTGCCTTCTCCCAGTGCTAGAAACAACCAGTCAGTGGCAGGAGAGTTTTAGTGCTGTCAATCACAATCTCATGTGGCTCATCCTTCCTCCCCCTTGCGCTGTGCTATTCTGCAGCTAGCATAGCCTGTTGTAAATGCTTAGTCTAGTAAGCATAGCTACCAGTGATAGCAGATAAACGATTTTCCTGTAACAATAAGTTGTTTCTCCTCCATTTGCACATTTAGCAGTGAGTGAATGAGGTTGACTGACAGCGCTAAGAGCGTCCTACTGGTTCTGATTGGTTGATTTTGGTCAGAACGGTGCATTACTTTAGCTAGCAATAGTAGTTCAGGGAGGAGATTGATCGTTTTCACAGATTATCTGTCTTATAACTGCTACAACATGGTGACAGCTTTAACAAATATGGAGAAAACATATTTTTTATTAAAGTTATGAACTGCAACTTGAATAAAATGCAACTACATAGCATTTTTTGAGAAGTCTGGATTGCTTCATGTATATTTTGCATGTTATTTTTGACTGTTGCTCATGGGGAGAGACATTTCAGTAATCTAAAACTAATAGAAAAAAACTAAGCAACCTACTTGCATACTGAATGCAGACTGAATTTTACTCTTGCATGTAAAATTCATGAGCAGTAAATATTGTACTAGTTATCAGTATTGGACCAAAGAAAGCAAGGCAGTTGCAAGCCTTTGAAATTGTGACGCTTTCGATGGGTCAGATAGACTCAAGAAATTGTAACAGCAGCTGTGTCAGGGGGCCCAAGAATCCTGGCAGCGCCCCTGGTGTCGCTAACTACTAAGAAACCTTATTCATGATGAACTACCTTGTAGTTAAGAATCATGGCCTTCTACAATACACATTTTAGCCATAACACTACATCCTGCCAAGTCCGGTCCTTCTCCTCACTGTACACGAATATGGAGGCCAGACAAACCACTCTTCCTGCAGAAATACTGTGAAGGTCATGCTGACAGGCAGAGTTCTCTTTTCACCCAGACAAAAACTACCACAGAGAAATATTCATATGTTCCATAAAGCGCCTTATGTCTCATGCTCCTGAAACACAGCCTCCGTGCTGCAGATTTATGGCTTGATAGAGATCTGAGAAAAGAAAGTCAAGGAGACACTCATGTCTGCTACGGATGACTGTCTTCAGGACGTCAAGATGGTGGCTAGCAGAATGCCACACAGACAGAGGTTTGTTTGGTTTCTCTGATTGTTTCGGTGAAATATGTTCCCAGGAATTGGATAACTGATCTAATCAGCTGTTCTGCTCTAAACATACCTTCTGCGAAAGGGAGTGTAGACTTTGTTCAGTCCCGTCCTGTGCAGGAGTCACCTTGTCCCTGCAGAACATTCCGCCACTTCCTGTCCAGCCCTCCCTTTTACTCTCACTTCTTACTTGCACCTCCACCTGTGTTTGGCTGCGTCAGGCTCAGTTCCTGAGTGGATGCTGAACATACTATGAAAGAAATTGAGTATTTCTACCTCGACCTCCTTCTGCACCCACTGATCACCTGAGCGTTGAATCTGGAGGAGAGGACTGCAGCGTCCTTCATAGGCTCATCTTCGACTTCAGAACTCTGTCAGTCTTAAATAGTTGCATGTGTAAAGTAATAAGGATCATTCGGGTGGATTAATGAGAGAATGATTTGTTTTCTGAATAAGATGAATTATCTGCAGAGACACAAGCCCTCCTCCACACTATCATTGAGCAGAGATCTCGTGCTGAAGGTCTCTTTACCAGCACTAACCCTGTTTTCAGTAACAACAGAACATTTCCATGTACCAGACACTGTGTACCTGCACACACACCAAGAGAAAGAGAGGGAGGCAGAGAGTCAAATTGCAGTGGATGCTGTGTGCCCTCCAGATGTCACCAGTGACGGAAAAGTACCGTCACAACCTGCCGGAGCTCTGCTCGGTTCTGCAGGAGAAGGGATTAAATAATTAACCTCCCGGTCGATCTGCTCATTTTGCTTTTTGTTCTAACGTTCTCTCACTTCAAAAAAAAAAAAAAAGAGAGGAGGGAAAAAAATGCCGACTACGGTGTTCTTTCAGCAACTGCTGTGTGAGCATGAAATGAGTTCACTGCGCTAAGTATAGAGATGATGTTTCAGGATGCACACAATGTCTGATTTGCATCAGGATAGTTTGAATATACGCAGTGGCAAGTCAATGATGGAGATTTTAAGAGATTCTGGGATTGATTTAAGAAGTTATTGTTTGTCGCTGTAAAAGTTACTCAGAATCTGCTGATGTCTTCACTTCCTTTAAGGATTTGCTTATTGTTCCCTAAGTGAACTCCTGGTCTGTCCGGACTTTCTTCCTTTTGCCATAATAATGTAGTGAGGTCACTTCACAAGGACTGATGATGCAGTCAGGGCATTACAGCTTTGACAGCACTCTCCTATCCACTGTACTGCAGTACTGGGAGACTGCCATCAAGTGGTTGAAAACTGCACCTCATCTTTCGTGGGAGCTAGTAGTAGTTTTGGATTTTTCATTATATTTTTGTCTTATTTCGTTGTGACTTTTTTTTTGTCTAATTCAGTTAGTTTTCTCAAACTGTGTGATTATTCTTGAACAACCAACTGACTGCCGTTTTCTCCCAACCTTTGCTGTTACCATTTTGCGGATTAGCATAAGTGTAGCCAGGAGGAGTATGGAGCTGATGACTGATGTAAACTGCTTGTGTATGGGTGTGTGTATGGGGGGGGGATCAATATCACATAAGTTATAACATAACACAAAAATGAAGGATATTATATCTATAATTTCAATATGGCATGTTTGACTAACCAAATAATTCTGACCACTGGCATAATCTGTGGTTTGAACACAGAACAGCATGGAAAGCTCTGCAGGATTCACTGTCTCAGATAATGTCATAGGCCATGATTCAAGAGAGAATGGGGGAAGACAACCTCCATGGGACAGTTCCAGCACCAGAACCACTGCTGACCCAAAATGTCACAAAGACCTTTCTCATATTTACCAAAAGACATCTTAAGGATCCTCAAGATGTTTAAAGAAAATATTCTGTGGACTGATGAGAAAAAAACTGGACCTTTCTGGAATGATTGGGTCCCTGGAGTAAAACTAACCTGAGTCCGAGAAAGAACATCATGCTTGCAGTCAAATATGGCAGTGGTGGAGTGAGTTTGGTAGTCTGGGTGTAATCGACGGAATCATGAATTCTCCTCTCTGGAAGAAAATCCTGAAGGAGAATATCCAGCTACCAGTTGTGTTATGCAGCAGAAGAAAGTTTCAAAGTCCACAAGAAAGTTCTCCTGTGAATAGAAGAACCAAAGTGAAGGTTTTAGATTGGCCCAGTCAAAGTACATAGTTAAATCTGACTGCTGTGGGAAACCTTGGTGGTAAATCCAATGAATTCAGTATATAGAGTAGGCTGGAAAATGCTCACCTGTAAGAGGACAACAAAAATGATGCATATTTGTGTGCATTAAAATGTAAGAGAGAGAAAATGTCTGTAAATAGATTCTCTATAATGACAAAGTAAACCTACTTTCACATCCCACCCTTAAGACATTTGGTTTAATATTGTGTTGACCTTTAAGCATCAACTCTTCTGGAAATGTTTTCCAGAAGGTTCAGGAAAGTTTATGGGATCATTTGTGAGGTCAGACACTGATGTTAGACAATAGGGCCTGACTTGCAGTATTCACTAATTTATTCCAAAGGTCTTATATTGGATGAAGGAAAGGACTTAAACTCTTCTGCTTTGAAATAAAGATTACAAGAGTAAATATTTTAGTGTGAATAAATGAAAAAATTCATGAACAAAACCAAAATCCAAAGTTTCTTTTCACCATTCATTTATTAGTTGTTTACATGGATCGTACAACATATTATACCATCATATTATACAAGTACAAGGCGACGATCCACAGTGCTATATATCAAAAGTAAAAGGATGGAAAACCACAGTTAAGAAAATAGAATCACAGAGTTAACAAGTTAACATGGAGGTCAAAGTTCAAACCTACATCTCCTCCCACAGCTGACGTTTACTGTCAAATACAATTACAGTACAAAGATCCAGAGATTATTGGGTCTGCAACTGATCACAGAATCAAGGAGGAAGAGCAGTACGGAGAATTCATGCACACAAAAGCTACCTTCATGAAATCCCCACTGAACAGAACAGCATGTATTTTCAGACATTTCTGATGAATAATAAATTCTCTTCAACCCTTATTACAGAAACATGATAGCCTTGAACTTCTACATGGAACAGCTTCCATCAACACATAGTGCTTACCCCTCTAGCTGCAGTTTCTGTATGTAGATAAATTAAGTTTTCCATTCTGAAATTATTTTTATTTTTTACAGCCAAGCTGTGTTCAACAAACACGAGTTCAGACCAGAGCTTTTCGCTGCTCACATCTCCATGGAAACCATAGGCTCTGCTGAACACAGCTCTGGTCATTTTAATCTATGGCCACACTGGCACTAGATGGCTAAAGAGGAAAATGACGTGGGAAACACAAATAAGGCACAAACACACACAGAATTTCCTTTATTAATTCTAAAAAACAAACTTGTTTTGACTTGGTTTTCTTTCTTGTTTTGTAGTAATTTTTTGTGGTTTTCAAATGTCTATACACCTGGTGAAATTCAGAGACCAGGATAAATGATTTCTCCTCCTTTTGTGAGACTTCTGTCTAGAAATCAGTCAAAAGGGCAATAAGGACATAAAACAGATGAAAAATTGAACTTTAACCAGGGTGTGTGGACTTTTGAGAAACACTGTACCTTTAAGAGACATTTCACATCACAGATCAAATAAGAACAAATCTAAAAATCACCATGCTGGAGTTACAACGTGGCCACCTGATTACACACACCTAACAAATCCATTGAATTTAATGACTTCTACATAGTTACACACACACACACACACACACACACACACACACACACACACACACACACACACACACCACAACAACATGAGCATGTCAGTCAGCATGGCACCACTGGAACAGCTGCTGCTTTTTCTTTTAGCTCCAGTCGAGCAAAAATTTCTCATCTTTTGGTGTTTTTCAAACATTTTAGGTAAGATAGCAACATCACATCACAACTATTCAAGGGTTGCAAATTATTTTGGTGACATATTTATGACTGTGTGACAGAAACCGAGCCAATTGGTTCTGTATGACTCTTGGTTAAAATGTATGAAGATTTCACTTTGACACTGAATACTTTGGATGAGCTGCATAATAAAAGCTTCAGAGTCCAACATGATGTAATACAATAAAAACTCACAGGTCATGACTTATAATAATAATAAAAAAACAAAAATGGAGCAACATGTTGGCAGGTATTGCAGGCGCTTCTGTTTCACACAGCTTTAGTGTTAAGAAATATTAAGTTTTTTAACAGCCCTGATACATCACACAACATTTAAACCATGAGTGGAAGTGCTTGATTTTGCTCTAATAAAAGCTAATTTGCAAATAGTCAGAAGACTAAAATTTAAATTGAAGTTACGGATATGGTGAACAGAAGCCCAAAGGAGAGAGGGGGTAAGCTGGACCCAAAATGAAAGACCATATAGGTTTGGAACTAGATGGCAAAGTTATGAATATAATTGTGTTTTGGTGGGAATTTAATAAGGTCAAACATGGTAGGCCAAAAAAACCCCAGCAGGGATTCTGAATCTCAATGCTCAACTGCAGGCAAGGAGCTGCTGTTTTGCAGGAAGAGGGCAATTCACTAAGGCATATGTGGAGATTTAAAACCGTATGCACTTAGTTTAAAAAAAAAAAACAGCAACAAAAAAAAAACATTGTACAACTTGGATGAACTCCATTGGTGGCACAGCATGAAACGAGTTATAAGGCAACAAAAACACATGGAATAAAACACTAACAACATACATCAGTACAGCATTACGTAATTAACGTGCTGAACATGCTACATGAAGAAAAACGTACAGAAAGTGTTGCTTACAGTATGACTGAAGGGGATCCTCTGTGGCAGCTGGAATGAGAAGCAGTTACTGTCATGTACCTATAAAAAATGTGCTTCTATTAGCAATAAAAGTCTAAAAAGAAAGGTCGACACCATCCAATCATGTCTGGTCTTTAGGGGGCGATGAGGGTGAACTGTACTTTCCTACTCAACCTGAAGTTTACCAACGAGGCGCTGGAAGACTATAAAAACCAAGAAACTATTACCAACAATGAAACATCACTTAAGCCAACTGTATAAGGAAATATGACAGTAACGTGGGAATAAATGGTGTATTGCTATGGAAACAAAGCGTTTCTAGTACATGAAGAATATAATGAATTTGCATCCCACTAGGAAACAGGAAGTTTCTCCACCACCTAATACTGCTGACTGAAGCGGTCACTGAGCCACCAAACAACATGATGTCAGGCTGGGAAGGAGGTCTAGAAATCCAAAGGTAGAATTCGTTAAATGTTTTGGTCTAGTTCAGACTTTACTCTAACAGCTGAGTTTGGCATCTGCAAGAAATTACACTGAAGCCACTCAATGGCCACAGCACTCCGAAGATTGTCGACACAATTTCAGTACCAAGTTCACAATTATTTAGGTAAACCTGAGTCCATCGCAGACACACAAACTTCCACCTCCGTTCTGACGGCCTCTCCTGACTTCAGCTAAGAAATCACACTCCTACAGGACATTTGATCATGATTGTGAGGCAGTTTTTTTTTTGGCACCAATCAAGAAAGGGGAGCAATAAACGGGACATTACCTTAGAGAGAGCAAATAAATAGATGGTTTTTGTTTCATACCAGGATAATTCTTTGCATTTTAACCCATTTATGCCTGACTCACATGGACATAGGAATGCAGCCTACAGCCGGGGTAATCAACAGGACAATGCTAGTGGACGAGTCAGAGAGATGAAACTACATGTGATTGGTCCACAGTTTGTGGTGTTGGTATGGGAGTTTCTTCCTAATTGGTGGTGCTCATGTTTAAATGCTGCAGAGGAGGGGAGTTTCCATGACAACACAGGCTGCATGAAAGAACTCAAGAAGAAGAAGGGGAGAGGGAATTAGGTAAAAACCAGATGCTGCTGGTCCAGCAGGGTTCTGGTGAAGTTGTTGATTGGCCCAATAGCACTGAGCGACATGGCATTGTCCCGCCCCCACAGCAGGTTTGGGCCAAACACCACAGCCAGATTGCTGTTGGTCATCTTATTCACTTCACTGTTGGCTGACACCTGGAAACAGAAACACATGTTAGTGGGAGCTGGTGGAGTGAAGTGGAACTGTTCTCAGAGTGTGTGTTGTACCTGAGCCAGGAATGTGATGAGGTACCGCAGTGAGGCGTAGTTCTCCTCTGGAAGAGACTCCACCAAAGTTTTCATTACTTCTGCCTGATTATCACTGGATACAGCTGAACAAACCAAAGAAACCATCAAACCCATTGGAATTATCCAGCAAATCTGTCTAGCCAATTTTTCCTTAAACATTACAACTGGTAGCTGCAACCCTTTGGGAGTAAATCCTTACAGAGTAAAGAGCAAAATTAGTTAGAAAAGCTGGATTTTCATTCGTTTCCACAAAAAGCAATAAAGTCCTGAAAACATTTTACACTGAAAATAAGCTTCTGGTACTCCTGCCAGTCTGTCACCCTCCAGAGAATGAGGGATTAGATTGATTTATCCTCATTCTTACAAGTCTTGAACTTACATGTGAAGTTGACAATGTCATTGTAGAGCTGGTATGTCAGCAGAGGCTCAGGAAGCTCTCGAAGAAATGTCTTTAGTATGACAGCGGCCAGGTGAACGTCCTCCATGTCTCTGAAGTTCACTGTGGCTCCTAAAACACAGTCAGAAGACGACAATAAATACAAATTCTCAATATTAAAGTGATCCACCACATCATAACTAAAGCCTCAGATTGCTGTTTGTCAGTAGATCTTGGTTTGATCAAAATTTGATAAATTTCTGATCTCTGATTTTTGTAATAGTCAGATGTCCAGATACCAATTTTAGCCAATTCTGATTTCCGTTTAAGAACTATAAAATAACTGAATATTAGAAACAAATTCTTGGATGTTTGAACTTGTCTTTAGCATCTTTTATCAGGAATTAACACAGCTATTTTGGAATAGCTTAACCCCAAAAGGTGTGGATTTATTCATGTGTTTCCAACCAGTTGGCCTCTAATAAGAGCTAAAAATCAGCTGATTTCTCAGTTCATTCCAGCTTTAAAAGACATGGCTAAGGAGTGGGGTGGTTCACTTAAAGCTGGCCACCAAGTCTTGTCACTCATACCGGAGTTGTACTTGAGTTGGACCTCCTTTACCAGAGTCACATTGGCGGACCGCCTGAAGATCCCCTCAATCTCCAAACCTGACAGGAACAGAGCAGAGAACAGGAAGCAAAGGTTTTCAATGTCTGTTTTACAGACCAACAACCATCGGCTGTCTGTTCAGACAGCACTGTTGTCTGTCCCACCATATGAGGCGCACAGCACTTCATTTCTTGCGTTACCTTGTTCTGACAGGAAGCTAATCGTGTCTCTCATCACTACAGGAACTAGATGATTATCTGGATCCTTCTGTCTCAGCCTAGGACACAGAACAAAAAAAGTCAGCCATGAGCAAAACCAAAAAGCATTCAACTGCAGACAGAAAAAGCAAAGGTTCTGTGTTGTGAACTTACATGACTAGTGAAACCCCAAACACCTGCTCGGGCAGTGGGGGGCTATGAGGAGGAGACAGGGAGGGCAGCGAGCTGGGCTTCAGAGATGCTCTCAGTTTGTTGTCATACCTGATCCAGATCAGATTCAAACATGCTCAGTTTGGGATCAAGAACCAGATTCAAATGTCTGCAGAGGGTTCTAATGCCAGTCAGTTCTTACTCTCTGACACGGGTTGGGATGACCAGCTGATCACACTTGACCACGTCCTCCAGCTCACTCAGGTAGCTCACGTAGTTAATCTTCCTGCCGAACTTAAAACTATGACCAGGAGAGAGAGACACCATCACAGACTATTCACTCACTGGTCAACACATGGAAAGTGATTCATATAGAACAGAGCTGCCTTAAACTGTTTGGATAAGTGTGGAAACCTTATCCAAAGGTTTTCACACTTTGGATAAGGTGTGGCTTTTAGCCTAAAATAAATTTTAGGCTAAAAGTCTAAAATTAATTTTAGGCTAAAAGTCTAAAATTTATTCAGGCTTTTAGCCTCCCATATCTTGACCAGTGGAGTTTAATGTGACACTGATCTTATCTACGTCTGCAAAGATCTGAACATCAGTCAAAATCAGAATCAGCAGGTCAGGCTTCTTAACGATCGGCCTGAAAACTGCAATCAGTGCACCTCTAGTATAGACTTTTTACATCTGTTGTACATTT
This sequence comes from Poecilia latipinna, assembly GCF_001443285.1. Taxonomy (NCBI): domain Eukaryota; kingdom Metazoa; phylum Chordata; class Actinopteri; order Cyprinodontiformes; family Poeciliidae; genus Poecilia; species Poecilia latipinna. The sequence goes on from NW_015114576.1 coordinate 97,640, forward strand.
AACAGGTAACTGTTTAATATTTCCCTACTTTGTGACATTTGGTGGTGTGAGAGAACAGATATCAAGTGGGATTCCTCAAGGCTCCATTGCTGAAATTACCTAGTATTTCAATTTTTCCTGTCATAACTAAACCCATGAAAAAACTTTGTGGTTTCTCTTTACATGTCAGCAAGCAAGCATGTTCACAATATCAACAATGCTCCTGTTGGTCAGAATTTATATTAGCTTAATGCAGAAAAGACTGACGTTTTTGTCACCAAACATGCTAACATGGTGGAAGATCATAGAATGGGATTGGAATTATTATTATAATTTTAAGTAAGACCAAGCACTGGTTTATGTTTACACTACTTTGAATTCAAAAGCTGGAACAAGGTGCATCATAGCAACAAAGCTTCTCACCAGCAGAGGGCAGTACACAAACTTTCTCTAAAATGTTGACCATATGACAACTTTAAGAGAGGAAGATGATATCATTTTACAAATTTCTAAGTTCTCATCACTTTAGTTACCACACTATTTTTCTTCTTAAGTCCCAGTTTTAAATATTTCCCTAAAAATCCAACCTGATGATTGGTTTGAAGAGGATCAGCAGAGTCTTGATGAACATGGTGGGGTGGACAATGTACAGCGCCTTGATGTTCTTCTTATACCTGAAAATACAACCAGCAGATTTAAACTCAGCATTCTGTCTCAGTAGATGGACCTGCCTTTATTTATCACCAAGTGTTTCTCATTTTTACTGAGGAAATTGTTTCTAAACACATAGTCATTAAGAGAACCAGGGTTAGCAGAGTGTAACCAAAGGATTGTCTCAGTTTGTTGTTGGAGTTTTATTGTTTAGATTTAGGAGCTCTGGATCTAAACAATAGATCCAGAGCTATCCAGAGTACATTATTGTTATAATGTACTGAAATATAATATCAGTACATTATATTTATTTTAATATATAAAATATGACAGCTCACCATCAAGTAATAGCAGATAGATTTGTAATTACAAATCTTTTTCATCTTCTTTATTTTCTCCATGCTTATAAAGACCTGAAAAACCCTGACCTCAAACTGAAGGCTGTTCCAGAATGTTGGAACCCGACTAGAAGTCTTAGGTGATTGTATGATGGTGTGTAGGAACTTCCTGTAAACTTCTGCAGGGATTCCTTCAAGTTAGTGAACTTACTTCCGGTCGAACTCCTTGTATGCTTCTCGAAGCCAGCCAAATGAAGGCTTGTTTTCACTGGTCAGCCCATGATGGAAGTAGATCAGTGTGTAGTCGCTCTCTACGTACTGATCCAGAGTGGCTTTAAGATACCTGCAGGAGAGAAACCACTTCAGCATCAATCAGGGAGGCAAACAATAGAATTTTATTCAGTAGGGCTCTGATTCAGCCATCTTATTTTCAAGGGTAACATGAAACCAGTAATAGTCAGTGAAGAATGGACAAAAAAACAAACCAATCAAACCTGTCTCAGACAATGATGTCCACACTGGATGTAGAAAAAGATGGATGGACAGATGGATGGCTGAATGTAAATCTTAGATAATTTGATGTGGAAAGTATGGAGATACAATTCCAGAACTTGAAATACTTTAATTAAATTCCAGACTGTTCACTTTAGCCATATGAAACTCCAACTTCTAGAAACATTTCTGTTAAGTTTCAACTTGGGAGTAAAAATGAACGCATCATTAAACCCCGTGGTGAACGGCGTTGATGTGCAGGGTTACTTACATCAGCAGCTTCTGATGGTCAAGCTGATGCTGTGGCGGCAACCTGCAGGCGCTGAACACTATCACCTTCCTGCCAAAGTTGTCGTCGCCTCCACACAGAGATCAAACAGCATCAATATTACACACACTTTACTTTAGCAGAAACAAATAAGCAGAAGTTTAATATTAAAGAGCCTACCTGCAACCTCAATGATCTGATGCCTGGCTATGTCGTAGAACGGATGGTCCCAGGGCAGGTGGGGAGAGCCGGGGTCGAAGCCCTGGGAATTCTCCGTCTCTGAAACACATGGAGCCACACGTTAATACAGCCGAGAGATAAAACATCACCAGAGGAAAAAAACCAGGACGTCTGTCTCACCTGATTTGCTAAGTGAGGACTCATCAGGTGGCCATTGCTGATCCTCTAGGGTGGAGAGCTTCAGCTGTCCTAACTGTGCAGTTGCAGCTTCTTCACCCAGATCTACCAGCAGCTCAGAAGACATCCCACACAGAGGATGGGACAGCGATGTCTGGGAAACCTTCACACACCAAGATGGAGTCTGGAAGACACAGATATGCCTCATATCCTCAGCAACATGCTCTTCTCCTGCCATACTGAATGTCTTTTAGTGGATGATGATATTAGGATCAGACTCATATGGGATTAAAAGACAAAATAAACATTATTTTTTGTTTAGCACTTTTGCCAAGTTTGAGAAAGAACTTAGCTACTTAGCTTCCCCTGAATTCATTTTTCAGGATAAATACTAAAGCACTAATTGGTTGCTTTGTAAACTTCCAGTTGAATAAAGTTTTATATCTGTGTTCAAAATCCATTAATTTTCTTTTTTTTTATCCCCCAGTAACTTTATTTCAAACAGGAAACATACAGAAAACAGAAACATACAAAAACAAAACACAAAAAGTAGAGAACAAGACAAACATAAATACAATGTCTACGGGCATTATACAGCATATAAATTATAATGTCAAAATTAAATTGGTGTTCTAGGGTTTAAGTTGTTCAAAGCAAATATAGTGTGAATTGAAGTTAGCAATTTAGCTAACTAATGTTTATGAGTAGAACAATAGCTTTCACTAAATACAGTGACATATAGTGCTTTAGCATTAGCAAAACTAATGTTTATAATTAGCTTCTGTTAAGTATCATGATTGTATGATTGTATAGCACTTTAGCGCTAGCTGAACCAAAGTTTATGATTCATGTCATCACTTCGGTTTCCGCTAAATACTGTGACAAAGTAGCTGTTAGTGGTGTTTATAATTAGCGCATTAGCATAAGCTTCTGTTAAATAGTGATGATATGGCACATTAGTAATGTTGGTAAACTAATGTTTATGATTAGCACTTTAGCATAAACTTCCATTAAATATAGCACTTTATCGTCAGCGGAACCTAACTTTTTAGTTAGCGATGGTCAAGTTAGGAAAAACACAGAAAATGAGGAATATATAATATTCTGCCCAATAACCATAGAAGAAATTCTATGTTGTTTTAGTGTATTTAGGTCAACTGCAGTTTTTAGTGACTCAAATCCTCACTGAAAGTGATGGGAAAATTTGAAAAGGGGAGGAGGGGGGAGAGAGTGAGAAAAACATAACATGTCACTAACATGACATGATCACTTTGTACAAACAAGAGGTGAAAATTGTTTGTTAACTTTTTAGGCTAAAAATTCATTTGGTGAATAGTATGGTCACTGCTGAGGCTCAGACCATGACTGTGTTCTGGTAGAGAACACACAGCAGGAGAAAGGAAGTAAGTTTCAGCTGCGTTAACAGAAAATCTGCTAATTAGGCTGATTTTCAGTTCCTTCACTGTAGTTACAGGGAAACAATGATAGAATGATATTAATACTTGTTTCTCTCAAGTGGTAACTGAAAGTCCTGCTGTTTATCCTGCAGAAAACTGGGCTTTGTTCCATAACAGCTGGATTATTCATAATCAAAGAGAAAGCAGAATACCCAGCATATGGAATAGATGCTGGGAGAGAAACTGAACACTGCAGTCAATGTTGCTGACAGAAGGAGCAGCAGATCCGAATCGAGTGAGCAGGATGTTCTAACATTCCGATGCTCCCATGTCTACGGGCGTGGCACCCACTCAGGCCTAGATGCAGAGAGATTAGGTGTGAAGTCATTAAAGGCACCGTAAGATCCATCTGCAAAGGCATCAGAACTGCCATCTCGTGGGTGATGCCAGTAGTCCAGATTACATTTGGCAACATTGAAGGTGGGGGCTGGGGGGAGAGACATTTGAAACATCTGCTAAAACGTCCAGATTCAACTGTCCAAGCAAGTTCAATCTGAATGGAGATGGAAAGAAGACACTAAAAAGCCTGATATCCCACAGTTGTCTCTGGCTGCAGTTCATAAGAAAGCTCTGTCCAATCAGCAACAGGATGAACACCTTTAACCTTCACGGAAGCTGAACAAGGAGAACCCCAACCCAGTTGTGCAGCATAGAGGTGGCTGTGTCATGGTGGTCAGGGTGACCACAATCCTAGAATCTGTCATCTATGTAATGGGGCTTCTTCTCGATCCTTGGCTTGCATTATGGAGAATAGATTAGCTGTAAACTTCATGGTTGGGTGTAACACATTTTAATTAGCTTGTTGTTATTGACTGAAAGTGTGCATTAATGCTTTATTGTGTTGCATTTGTATGGTGAATGGAGATAAGGTTGGAAGTATCATCAGATGTTGATAATGGTCGGTGAAACACCAGGAACGGCAGAATTCCAACTGCTGGGCAAGGATTGACACAGATCCAGCCGTTGGAACATGGCTGAACAACTGCACTGTGCTTCCTCCTCTCTGATGGCCGCAGCGTGCAGCCAGATAAGAGCCTGGAGCAGCTCCAGCTACCGCCAGTGAACCTGAAACTGCTGCATGCTGGATCTGCATCCAAATAATGGGAGCATTTCCCGCCTTCTTCCCTCAGATTAGCTCTGTCCCCACGCCGTACTCTCATCTCCCAACCCCCACATGTTCTTCCTTTATCTCACACACACATACACACACTGCTGTTTGATGTTATGCTGGCTGACAGCATGTTGCTTTAAATAAACATTGGTAGAAACCAACAGTCAGTCAGCTGATTGCTGCTGACTAAACACACTCACCCACATAGTGAAATGCAGCTGTTAGCACACATTCTGACTCCTGAGTGAAGAACGGAGGAACCGTAAAGGCTGACGAGGTCTTGGAGATTGAGTGACGCCTACAGCAGGACAGCAGCAGGTTCCTCTTTTCGCTGTGAGCGTGCTCACACAACGCGCCGCTGCAGGGGCTGCGAGCGCATTCCCACATGACTCAGCTGTGCAGTTTGTGTTCAGAGGTGAAATAGGTGAGGTCCAACTGCAGGTGGGCCAGAACCGTTTTATCTCTGCACTACTTATCAGGTTGCTACACACTTTATTCTTTCTGGTCAGAACTTCACACATGGAGGCTGCAGTGTTATTAAAGAGGTGGAGTTTTAGCTGGTGCACTCATAAAAAGCCTTAGAAACCCTGGGATGGATGGAGGAATGTTACTGGCTCAAAGAAAGATTTGAGTTTGTTCCACCCATTGTTAAAATCTGGTTGTTCTTCAGACATGGTGAAGAAAAAAAATACTATCAGAGCAGCTAACAGGAGCAGTGCAGAGACCAACATTCCCAGTTTGAATGTGCGTCTTCAAAGATAGGTAGGGACTTGATATTATTCCACCACTAAAGTTGAGCCTGGTATTGGTGGGAGTTACGTAAGTTCAAATCAGTGAATACTTGAGACTGACTCTAACATACAACTGACTACTTTAATAGTTCAAATACTTTAAAATAAATTCATGCAGTGCTCACTAGAGTTGCAAAACTCTAAAAAGCTATTTTCAAAGTCTAAAACTTTATTTAGAGATACTGCTGATAGTGAAGAACACAGACAGCAATGGTGTGAGAACTAAAGCAGGAAGCCAGACTAATTATAAGCTTATGTCACCATAAGAAGCAGAAGAGCAAAAAGGGAAAAAAGAATATTCTGTTGAAAACGACTAAATTCAGCAACTTTTCACTGGTTCCTACTGAAATTAGTTTTATTTGAATCTGCGTTAATGTAACATTGAAATGACAGCTTCATCTTTGGTTTGTAGTCTTGGTATTGTTTTTATTATTCACTTGAAATCATCATCACCCTCTCAACACACTGCTCCCGTCAATCAGCTGGTGACCTAATCACTCAGTCTGTAAAACCAGTTTGTTAGCTTAACAGCTGTGTAAAGGTGATGTGACAAAACATGCTGGTTATCAACAAGAGAATGTGTAAAAACTGTTTCAAATAGTTTTAAATAAGAATGTTGCTGAAAGGCCACAGTTTTTTCTGGCTGTTCAAAGCACACTCGCACTCTTCCCAGCTCCACTTGTTGTTGGACACAACCAGGAAGACATCTTTCCCCAACCATCCGTACAAACACAAACATGCCCACAGCCTCCCTATGTTCATGTGGACAGGATAAAATGGGAGGCAGCAGTCATAGCATGCATCCTGTCTTGCCTCTATGACAGCTGCCATTGTAAGGTTGAAAAGTAATTACCATGAAAACTAGACACCAGTGGAAAGCTCTGTTGCAACTGCTAGTCATTTGCTCCTTGTGTTTGATCTAAACAGCTCATTTTATAGACCCAAAACATCAAGCATACAGTAACAGTTGTAGGAAGGCATTTTTCTCCAACTGTTTGCTTTCAGAACAGTTGTCTACATCTGATGTGACTCTTCACATACACATCTATTTAATGGTTCTGTTGTCAACCAAAATGTACTAGAATTAGGAAAAACTTCTTTGTTAAACGCTATGTGATAAACATGTGATCAACTACAAAAAATAATCAAAAAGAATGGAAAAGAAACCCAACATGCTACGATCTGTGACTGCTTCATCACCTCATGTGGGTTATAGGTAAACATGTAAACAGATGACGTTAGCTCATGCCATCGGGCATGTTTACTCCTTCACTGTTCCAGACAGAAGAGCTTTACTGACATTCTAATCAGACAACCAGGGTTGTGGTGTTTCTCAGCTTTGAAGTCCCCACAACTGATTTGATGCTTATCAGCATCATTCAGCTTTTCCTGTTTATCTGCCTCATAACCCCATCAATGGTTTTACCATCTTCCCATAAAGAGTCACAAAGGCCTTTCTCCAGTCATATTTGCAGTTTTAAACATCTGCAAGCAGCAGATTAGGGCTTTAATGATTCCTTGATTGATTTGAGTATCTCGATTATTAAAATTTCTTGATTAAAATTTATCTGCCTCAAAGCTTCGTTAAATTATGTTTTATTAATTAGCGCAGCGTGTTCCGACTGGGTCATTATTTGCGTTGCACAGCGCTCTCATTTCCGCCTACAAGTTGAGACTTTGACTGGACCACTACAGCACCTTGATACCTGCTTTGTAGAAGATTAGATATGTTTGGGATCATCATCCTGTTGCTGACCCAGTCTGGGCTCTACAATAATTCAGTATAATCCTTGTTTGGTTGAACATCAAGTTGCATCATCAGATACGCTTTCAACAGAGATAAGTGGTTTGTGTAACAGTTTTTAAGCTGCCAGTTCACAATGTTTTTAGCTTTTTTCACATTCTTGTCCAAAATAAAAGAGGAACAGTCCCAGAAAAACCATATGGATGACCTGCCAAGGAGAGTTCTTCACATCACTTAACATAATGATGAAGGGCTTTAACGATTCCTTGAATGATTCGTGTACCTCGAATATTAAAATTCCTTGAGCCAAATTATCTGCCTCAAAGCTTTGTTAGATTAAATGTTTTATTATGTGGCCGGGTGATTATTTGTGTTGCGCAACGCTCTCACTTCCGCCTATGAGATGTTGACGAAAGTTAAGTGCTAGCAGCATAACGTCCAATTTTCAAGTTCAGTTCATTGATTGATGATAATGTCCAGATTTTTATTGTTCGGCTCAGTCAAAAATTCTGGACGAGAAATCGTTCTGCGGGCCACAATTGGCCCACGGGCCGCGAGAATGACACCTCTGCCCTAGATAAACTGGAAATTGTTAATTTGACTTTTTATTTTTTTCACAATTGTTTCCATAAGCGCGTCAATATATTCCAAACTATAATTAAATGCAAATATTGTGTGCTGTTTAGCAGTACAACTGCACTACTTAATAGTACTGGTCATTTTCATGTTAGTAGCAGCACTTATGTCTGCTGGGCTCTGTGACATACAGTCATGTTAGCTTTGTTTGGAGGTATTTTGCCTATAAGGCAAAAGAATAGGATGTCAGGATGTCAAAGCTTCGAGGCAGAACAGGTGGCTCAAGGTCGAGTCACTCTACAAACTCGGTCAATCATCTTACAAACATACAATCTAATGTTTAAGAGGAATTTAGAAAGTTCATAGTTCCGTTTCTACAGCAAAGTGTTATACATTCCAGGCAGCAATTATAGCAACTTCCCCATAGCTGCCATTACTCCTCTGTTCTGTAGTAAATTAACCAGTGGAGGCTAAAAATAAATCAAGTAATCATAATCTAAGAAAACATTAATTATGTTTTCTTTAGGATTCTTAAAAAAATCTTTAAGGATTTTTTTCCCTTAAAACTGAAACTGGGTAGTTGTCCAGATCTAATCAGAAACCATGGCAACCTACTCTGCTGTCTGACAATCAGAGAAAATGTAATGAGTAAACTCATATGGACATGGACCATGGCCATTATAATGTTGGGAACCTGGGTTCCAACTAACTGTTCAACAACTGAATCCACACTTCCTCATGACTATCAACACTTCTACATGTTTTTTATTACACAGATCAGTTTTTGTTTCAACCCAAAATGCTGCCACATCTCCCGTTACAGTTTTGCACTACTGTGTATCCTACCTATTCACTGATTTCTCTGTGGAACGTAACTCAAACTTATTTGGGAAAAATTAGCCTTCTCTGAAATACCTAGTTGCAATGCTACCTGATACAATAATGACTGGCATCTGCAAAGCAACCAATCCAGAAGTGCTATTAATTTTCTTCGGTGCCGATTGGCCCCAAGAATGGAGATGAGGATGACTGTAGATAGTAGCATCTAAAACAATTTCTAATGTGCGTAATAATACATATTAAGGTATATTTGGAAACTGAACTACTAAAACAGGCAGGTATAAGTCCTTGGTGAGGGGTGTCTCGAGAACCCCCTCTCCTTCTGTCTTTATTTTACCACCAGTAACAGACATAGCATTGCATCTTTGTCAACCCATCACTTTGGGCTACAAGCAAGAAAAGATGATCTAATTCTTAACTTGATAGAGTCCACTGACCAGACTATAAGGAACATGAACATTCTGACAGGCCGGAAGAGGAATGTTCATGTTGACCAAGCTATCAGTCGTCTGCAACACAAAGAAACTGTCAGCAGTGTCCAGACAGAAAGAACTGGTCTAGAATTGGAAGAAAAACCTCAGTTCTGGTCCAAGAATAACCAGAAGGAGAGGAACAAGATGGTGATGACAGAGGTGATGAGGATGGAGGAAGAAAGCCACAAGATCAAGGTTATATCATAGAACACTGGACAACCTTGGAGGGAGTAGACCTCTGGAAGGTCAACAAGATGCAAGAGCCACAACAACCAAAGGCCACAATGGAAGTTATGTCAGCATAATATAATTTCCATTGTGGCTTTCTTAGTGTTGCATTGCAGCTTTTGTAGATAGGTTGTGATTTTTTGCTGTTGAGTCGTGGTTCTTGTTGTTGCACCTTCTGCTGTTCCATTGAGACTTTTACTGTCGCTTTGGTTTTTAGTTGTCACCTTCGTTGTTGTGTTGTGGCTTTTGCGTTTTGTTAACCTTTCGAGGATAATGTAAATTTTCACTTTTGCATTGGTGTTTTGAACAATTATGGGGTGTTATTATTTTGATCCATCTCTACTTTGACCACTGCTGAAAGGTTATAGATAGGTATCTATAGGTAACCAAAGCCAACCTAAAAAGGGCATATTAAAAATATAATCTGGAAGTTCCTTTGTAGAGAAAGCAGTCAGATAAAGCTGCAGCATGTCTGAGCTCCAACGCATCAGCCATCAGAAGCAGCTGGGCTGTAAAAATGCTAAGTTAGCCACATTAGCTGCGAAGCTACAAAGCCAGTATACCTACCGTAGATAATAGACCTTTGTGTCATAAACCTGTTTTCACACACTGGAAGCAGTTCAAGGCTAAAGTCACTAGACTGAGTGTAAATACATCCAGAGTGGCTAAACCTCATCACAACAAACCAACATGTAAATAAAACAAACAGCCTGCAGATAGATACAGGAAACAGCAGCAGCAAAGCTTGATGAAAGATTTCTGATTCAACTTCATTCGGTTTTAATAAAGCAGTTTATACAGTTATAGAACACATAAATTATTATTTACCGCGTTATCTCTCGGACAGTCACTCTGGATTCAGCCGACACGGTCTGAGGTGCCTGACGTCGTTGTTTCTGCGTAAACCACTTATCCGGTTCGTTTCAAAATACAGCTAGGAAGTCGTCTTTCCGTCAAACTGTACCTGTCAAAATAAAATAACTTAAAAACAGATAACTCATCCCCTTCCAAATTCAAGGACAAGTGCGCACTCTAGTGTTTTTGGTAGAGTTACCGTAGCTTTCAAAAGTATTCATACCCCTATAAAAACGTAAGCATTTATTCATATTCCAACATGTATTTTCATGGAATTTTATGAGACACACTGGTCTGTCTCATAAAATAAATAATCAAAAGAATAAGCAGTTTACCTTTTCTTCTTTTTTTTAACAAATAAATGTTAGGCACAGCCACTCCTGAATATCAATATTCAAGTATTGCCATAGATTCTCATTTAGATTTTATTAGACCATTTGTCACAAAAATATAGTTTGATCCAAATCATCTCCTTGTATAGCTTGTTGTATATTTATTGGATGCCTTTTGTAATGCTACATAGTCAAACTTCACCACAACGGGGTGCTGTGGTGGCACAGGGGTTAAACACAATCCACATATGGATTAGTCCTTGTTGTGGCTGTTGCTGGTTCAATTCCCAGCCTGGTGACCTTTGCTGCATGTTTTCCCCCTTCTCTCATTACCCACTTTCCTGTCAATTCACTATTAAATAAAGGCCAGTAGAGCTAATAAACCCTTTAAAATAAAAATACCCCAAATATTACTTTGGGGTATCTCAAAGTAATATTTTCACCATATTGTAATTCATTTATAAAAGTCACAGTTTCTAAGAAAATATTTAATTAACAAGATAAATATTTAGTTTAAAAACTACATACTTCACTTACCACTTAGCTTCAAACTATTTAGGTAGAAGATTATATATATTTAGCTTAAAACATTAATTTCAGTTAGGATTTTAAATATTTAACCTCCAACTAAATGTTTAGTTTGTAAACTAAGCTAAAATGTAAATTACAAACTAAATATTTAGTTAGCAAACTAACTGCTTTTTATTTAGTTTGCAAACTAATTATTTCCGAACTATATTTAATTAGAAGATATATTTGATTCCATAGTAAATGAAGTTATCAAGTTTGTGTTTGGCATGTTAACTAAACTTTTAGTTTGAAATTTAGTTGTTTATCACTACATTTAGCTTGCTAAATACACGTTTGAAAAGTTGACATTTATAAATGAAAGAATTACACAGTGAAAATATGACAACTAATATGAAAGGTGAATACCCATTTTATTCTCTGTTATTGCTGAAATTTTGACTGTGTCACTTTACAAACACCTCAAACATGAATTTAATTTAGCTGTATCAGACTAAAGGGGGTGAATATAATGCACGCCACACTTTTCAGAGTTACATGTCCTTTTACCTTTTAATGTTACACTACTGTATGCTGATTTACGACTTAAAATCAGTATAAATCATAGATTCTCTGTGTGTAATGTGACTAAATATAGCAGAGAAGATACACTTTTGCAAGTCGCTGTAAATGTCTTACACCTTTATGTTTTAAACCATGAAAACCGGTTACGGAAACTCCTATAGGACAATCTTGTGGGCGGAAGTGCTCAGGCAGGTACGTTAGTTCCTGGATGTGATGCGGATCAACGTTCGGTCTCAGAGAACCGGTTCAGAACCAGCAAGAGAAGCGCTCTGACATGCCGGGAGGGGCGTCCCTCAGCCCGGCCCGACCTCCACAGCGATCAGACCGCATCCAGAGCTCTCGAGGCGCCGAGAGGGTCATGTCTACATACGGATTCAGTGGGAGTGGGAGGCTGCGGAGCAGCTGGCTCACACCGTGGCTCAAAGCCACCTTCTCGGTTCTGGGCTCGGCTGTTGCGATGTTTGCTGTGGGTGCCTTCTGCGCCCTCACCTATCCCATCCTGAGAGGTAGACACGGCTCTAAAGCTCTCTTAGTTATGGTTGTGTCTCCATCTGTTATATTCTCACGCTGACCTCTGCTGAATGTTTCAGAGCTGCGGGCGGAGAGGCTGAGAGGCGAGAATGGGACTGAAGAGAGGATGCTGGGTGAGTATTCCAGGGTTCCTTTCTATGCATTTTTCCCATTAAAGGCCATCAAGACTTTATGTTGTAATTATAAAAACTAAAGTTTTGTTATGTAAACAGGAAGATCATATTTGTAATTTTGTATAAATTCCACAAGGCCAACATCAATGTTTACAGAATTAAAATGTTTTGATATACATCAAAATTACATATAGCCTCTCTGGCCCTGTCAGATAGATATTAACGTTTTTGTTTGTCAATCAAGATACTCTTTCTGAGACATGCACTGAAAAATGAATTCCTTATGCATGATATTACTAGGATGGTATTGGTATCGGCCAATATTAGCTGTAAAATTTAATGTTGGACGTCAACCATTCCATCACAATAACTCACCGATATAAAATGCATTGATTTTATATGACAAGCAGTGAAAATGATGCCTGCAGCACAGCACAACATAAAATTTGCACTGTTTGAGTGTCGTTATTGTCTTAGAGAGCAAATGTAAATTTGACATTAAGCATAATGCAAATGCTGAAAGTGTTCCATCATTTTCAGCATCCTTTTTAGCTTTTTGTATTTGGTAACAGGCTAAATTGAAAAAGACAATATTTTAATTCCACAGTAGAGAAAGCCATATAGTTTCAGCAAGAAGGTATAGGAAAAAGTATTGGTATTGGTTATCAGCCAAATGAGTTTTGGTATATCGGCATGTCGGATATTGACCAAAAATCCAATATCGTGCATCTCTACCATATAATCAATGTGTGTCTCATAATTTGCACTTGCACCAAATAATCTTGTTCCAAGAGGCTCACACACTCTTAATTCCTCTCCTAACACACCTTGGTACAAGTAATCCCCATAAAAGTAGTGTTGCACCAATTACAGTGTTACGCTGACCTGCCAATTTCAATTTTGCCAATGGTGATTTTTCTGTCTGAAAAGTCGCTAAATATGGTGTCAAAATCAATAAGCCAGCGACCAGAAACCAGTAACCAGTGACTCACCTGTGTGTTCCAGGTTTCTGGAGCATCCTGATGATCTCGGCTGTTGCCGGATGCATCTCCTGCATCTTCTCATGGACTCTCACTCAGCTGGAGTCGTACCAGCCTGGCATGGCCTTCCCCAGCCTCCTGTCTCTGCTTGATTTCAGGTACTGCAGAGTGAAGCTGCACATGTGTTAGCTTTACTTACTGGATGACATTTATTGTGTCTGTTTGCTGCAGAGACCCTTCCAGCCACAGATTCAACATGAACTCTGGGCTAGCTGTTCTGAATGGCATCCTGGCTATGCTGACTGTCATCTGGAGCCTCTCCTGAGGCTTCGTTCTCAGCTGCACAGAGACCTGAAGACAATACACTCTGTATGAGACTTTTGTAATGTCAATTTGCCCGTTTGGGCAAACTGATATTGGACTTTGGATTCATATTTCTGTATGACAAGATAAGGGATCTAGCATTGGAGCCTTAGGAACATGGGCGAACCTGGAGATTCTGCAGTTGTAATTTGGAATATTGTACTTTTTTTTTTTACCATTTATTGCTGTATTCACATTCAGTTCTCTCTATTTTTATTAGTATAAAGAAAACATTCAAGTTATTTTATTTGTCTTTTGTTTCTCTTGGTTCTTTTTTACTGGGGTGAACCGTTGCTTCGTTTTCTCACCGATCACCAATCCTTATAAAGGTTGACCTACAGTTTCCGATTTTTTGGCCAATACCAATTTTGTTTTTCTGACAGTCATTACATTATCAAGAACAGGGTAGCTGACACACCACTGGTGGGCTAGCCTGTCAGTCAGTCCTCTCATGACAGAACAAAAGAGGATTAGCCAATCGCCGATGACCCAGAATTAACGAAATCAGTGTGCGCTCCTTCTAGTTTTTACTGTGTAATCTTGTACAGTTTTGAATATCAGAATTAGGGCAGTTTTGAGGTTCAGAGGGTCAAATATTTCTTTTCCTGCTCTTTTCTTTCAATAAACGCATCATTCAACAGCTGGTAAGTTGCTGTGAAAAAGTATTTCACATGTTCTTGCAGGTTCTTTCTGGTTTTCTTTTAATTTGACAAAGTTTGTTTCAAATCAAACTACACTGCTCAAAAAATAAAGGGAACACTCAAATAACACATCCTAGATCTGAATGAATGAAATATTCTCATTGAATACTTTGTTCTGTACAAAGTTGAATGTGCTGACAACAAAATCACACAAAAATCATCAATGGAAATCAAATTTATTAACCAATGGAGGCCTGGATTTGGAGCCACACACAAAATTAAAGTGAAATGTTCTCTTTATTTTTTTGAGCAGTATAAATTTAATATCAAGATCATTTCAGTACATGCAAAAATGAATTAGCTGCCATTAAGTGTTTGTGATAACTGGTAATGAGTAACAATTACTAGTGGATGATGGTTCTTTTAGTAATTTTTTGGACTTTGTAACTTTTTCCAGATGTCATTTAGTTTGTTCTTGAGTTTCTTTATAACATACTATGATGTAGTGCTGCCTCTGATTTTTCATTGTTTTAATCCTTTGAATTCTAAACAGGAATCTGCAAATCAGACATGAAAGAAAAAAGTAGGCATCGGTCGATGAATATCTACAGTTTCTGGATTGTAAACATAACCAACAAATATTTAGGAGAGTTGCTTGGTCTCTCTTCACTTATACTGGTTGGTTTAAAAATGCTTCAGTAATGCTAAATTCTCTCTAAGACCCTTATCTGATGCTGAAGATCACGGCGTATAAAGTATCTCTAAATCTCAATTATTAAATTGCTAGAAAGATTCAGCGGCAGAGTCCTATCTTGTTCTGTGGTTGAAGCTTCCTGGATTCCAGGAGTGGATCAAATTTTCTCTTGAAAACAAAGATGGAGAATCAATGGAAGAGCCTGAAAAACATTTTTGCATTTATTGTTAAGCTTATCGTAATGGGGCTAGAGACTCTTAGAGCTAGCGATCCTTCAGGTTTTTGATAGACCTATGTGTCAAACAACTTTTTAAACATCATCCTTCACTATCTTCAATATTTCCACATTCATTTTTATTTTCTCATCTTTGTTTAGTGCACCAATCTCTCCTGCAGCAAATAACCCCACAACATGATGCTACCACCACTGCTACACTGGATGTTTTTTTAAGGCATGAAATCTTCCCCCTTTATTATCCAAATGTAACAATTTCTACCAAGGGACGTCTCCAAATATTAGGGTTTTCATACCAGAGAGCAATTCTAATCTATAATCTGGATTTTCATGTTGATTTCGGATTGCTTCTTCCTCTCAGAGTGGCCTTTCAGTTCCTGTTGCAGGACCTGTTTCACCGACTCTCCTACCAGGTTCTGCAGCATATTCACATGAGTTTTAACTTTGACATCTCATTTTTGCAAATTGTATAAAGTCATAAACAGTATGCAAAATTTGAAGAAAATAATACAATTTAAAACAAAAATTGTAAATATTTTTGCTAACCCTAACAGACCAAAGACAGGAAAAAGTCTGATGGCACACGCACACACACACAAACACGCACGCACACACACACACACACACACACCTGTTCAGATAACAAATGAAACACAATGATCACATGTATAAAAAGAATTTATTCAATATATATATTACAAAATGACATTTTTACATTGTATAAAAAGTATTTGGTTGTCTTTTGCATATATTAAAATAATTGCCCTGCAGCAAATAGGGAGTAATTTTCATGTTAACTGTGGAGATTGTTCACATTTACATTTACTTCAAAGCATCAAAAGATTACAGATGAGAAATCAGTAGGCATGGAAACAGATTATAAGGCAAACTCTGCAACTCAGACATCTCTAAATCTAGAGACGAGCGATGAAAAGAGTGTGTAATGTCTAGTTGTACATTCATATGTCAGACAAGTCAACGGAAACTACAGTCTTTGGCATTAAGCGCCACAGCAAGGAATTTTGGGATATGCATTATATTCTCTGATTATATCAAAATTAATTTGGTCATTTTGCTTCATCACATATGAACTCCTGGCAACAGTGAAACAAAAGTTCAATATGATTTTGTCTATAAGAACTTTTTTTTGCCTCTTCATAAATTGGATACATTTTTGTTTGATAGACAGGAATGTTTCAGATCAGGGGTGCACCGATAATTCACCTGGCCATAAAATTGGCCTCAATTTCCTTAATTTTAAGATCGTGTTGGGCAAATACTTAGGTGACAAAGGAAGCAGAGGTCTGAAAATCAGCTACACTCCCATTCAGCTGTCCCATGAGGGAGGGGACTAACAGACAGACATGCCCACCAGGTCACGTCTACACATGCTTTGTTAACAATAATTGCTCCACTGTTGGCAATTTAACAGCTTTGACCCTACGTTTCGTTATAGGCAGGTCAGGCTTTTTAAAGATCAGTGATCGGCAATCAGTACACACCTATTTCAGATAAAACTATCTTCACAGATAATCTGAATAAAAATAAAGCAGAATTTAAACGAGGATTTTATTTATTTAAAAAGAATGGTATGAACTAACCTGAGGGTGTAGAATAAATAATCACCTCTAATCATGAGAACTGGTTGTTCAACTCTTAACTGCTGGAATTTTGGGTCAATCTGAATTTAGCTGCATTAATGGCCTTCACACATGAATTGTTTATGGAGTTAAGACGTGGGTTAGGAAACTTTCCAAAAAATGTGTTTTTGTTTTCATAAAGAATTCATGACATAAGGTAAGAGGGTGAATACTTTTCACATATTGGGTTGGATAATTTTCCCCTGAAATGGAATCATTTGAAAGCTGATATTATTTTTCTTCAGATTAGGTTTGTCTAATTATATGAAATATTTACCTCTGACAAAAGAAGCAAAGAGACTGGCGACCTGTCCAGGGTGTACCCCGCCTTTCGTCCGGAACGTTAGCTGGAGATAGGCACCAGCACCTCCCGACCCCACTAGATCGGGAGGACAAGGGTGTAAAGAAAATGGATGGATGGATGAAAAAAAGCAAAGTAGAAACACACTTACTTCTCCTTACTGAACATTTATCTTCACTGATGTATTTTAAAGCAGCTTTTCAGTGCAATTTGTCATCAACTAAACAAAAACTAAAAGCAGCTAAAATTTTTAAGGTACTTAAACAACAAATGACAAAGGAGCAGGGGATCATTTCAAGTTTCACAATGTAGTGTTCAGTGAAAACCTGCCAACAGTAATTGTGCGTCTCAGTACCACTACTTCCAACATGGAAGTATACATCTTTGTTAATTAGTGCATTACAGTCTACAGACTCATAGAAAAAGAAAAAAAAACACATTTACAGTCATATTAATTAATTTTGGCTGGTAACAAATGGTAGAACACTTAATATGGTACTGTAGTTAATTTGGTTTCTATTACAGGCCATAAACACTAGATAATGTTTTTCTGTCATATTGTGCCAACCTTAATTTATCTAAAACATGAATTTTTAACAGCAGGAAGCATTAGATCAGACAGTATTTTTTTATGTATTAAATGTAATCTAGGACAGTTGATATCTACCGTCTATGGTAATCTAATCCATAGCTATAATATGCTCAGTGCATTTTATGCACACTTTACTCCTAATGACTGCATTATGTATGAATAGGATAAAATAAGGTTCTGATGATGCGTTTCTACAACATGCTGTAATTCAAGAAATTTTAACATTTAGAACTGAGACTCCTGAGATGCTCCTATTTGATAAGCAACGGTGACAAATTTTATAATCTCATAATCTGAGTAACAGACTGCAGTCACACCGACTGCTTTGATTGAATTAACTTATCCCATATGCCAGTGCAATACACATTTGTTTTTTTGGCTGGTCATTTTTGCGGGGTTCATTCTATAACTTAAGGATATTTTCTAAACTCCCAAAGACATGTGAAATATTTCATATTATATATTCCACATAATCACCAAAATGTGCACCTTGTTAAATTGTACCTTACAAGACAAAATGTAAACATAGTTATATAAAAATGTTTTCCAAATAGTGAACTGCTCCCAAGTACCACCTTAAAAATTGTACGTTTCTCTTCTTTAACCATGTTTATGACAAACCTGTGCGTCATCAACAGGGTAAAAGTTAAAAAATAAAAATATGTAAACATACTAGTTATTTATAAATATGATAAATACAATAATTTGACAAGGATCAATCACAGAAAACATAAAGACATTAAATATTTAGTTTTTAACCATTTCAGTTGATAGACATGAAGAAAATTAATTAAAGCTATTCAGATTTGAGTTTGTCAGGTGATAACAGCTCCTAATTCAGCATGTTTTAGAGACATCACCTGAATCTTGTTTTAGCCATCCCATTCATTCTCCCATCTGTAACAGTAGAGGTCACAAAATTGCTATAAACACTGCACAGAGCTGCAGAAGCTAAATAACTATTGGTTGCTGTTCATTATGTCATCATATGCGTCATCCAGCTGAGTTAAGCAGCTTTATAAACTCCCAAAGTGGTCAGGAAATTAACCGACTTTAAACAGTTCCAGGCATTAGCACCCACAGGAGGCAGAAAGTTTTGGAAAACTAAGCTTTTCCAAAACTTTCTAATAACTATGGTTAAAAAATGGTTTGTTTAGAGGTTTGACTTGCCATCCTTGTTTCTATAAAGGCATCAAGGAATATCTCACATTTAGAAATTAAGATAGAGTGCAAAATCAGAGTGTCTCCTCTAAAAACACTTCTAACTGTATTTTAATAGTTTAAACAATAAATGTTGGTGTTACATTCCACTGAAAATCTGCAAATACTGAATCAGTAATAAGTGGGAGTCCACTGTATTGCATTTTGTTGAGGGCAAAAAACCTGAGTATATATAAAAACACTTAATATAGTTGCTTTTATTTCTATTGAAAACAAACCCACTGACTTCTGTGGTTAAGTTTCAGGTCTGTATCACTCAGACCTGAAATTACTTGGCTCAGAGGAAAACTTGGATCATTAATACTTTGGTGTTAATGATCCAAGTTGGCTCCACCACACAAGAAGTTCAGGTCCAGCCCGCTTCAGAATATGATGACATCATGAAAAGCCCCCATTCAGTTTGTTCCAAAAAAGTGATTCAATGTCCACTCAAAGCTTTAAGGTGAATCATTCACTGTGTCACGGCACTGTTTGGAGGAGGGCTGGACTCTCCACTGACTTCCTGCATGGTCCGCCTGGAGGAGAAGACTCTGTAGAGGCCGGCCAGGAGGAAGACCACCGAGATGACTGCGAAGTAGCCGCCGTAGATTAAAAACTGAGGGAGCGTGACCAAACAGGCAGCCATTAAACACAACACTGGCATCAGCAAAGCTTCCTTCACATCAGCAAACAGCCGACATGTTACCTGAGTGACAACGTCAAGGCCGAGTCCAGCTGAGTCCACCACGACCACAGTGATCAGAGTCCAGAGCAGCAGGGCACCGAACGTGTTGACTCCAAACACCAGAGCGTATCTCTGCATGCTGAGGCTGGCCGCTATCTGGTACCTGGAGGTCAGGGAGCAACACTGAAACCAAGCGCAGTACTCAACCTCATGTCACCTCACGTTGACATGCTGCAGAAGAAGCTGCAGGTGCTTCATGCTGAAACAGCAGGAAGCTTCAGATGGAGCAACAGCTGCTTGCTGCAATCTGGATTCACTGAGACACACTTCTCCTTTCTGCCTTCCCTCTTTTCTTTCTAAGGGTCTCAAAGAATTGCTCAAAATCAGATTCTGAAGCTTCCTCCTCACTGTGGTTTTCTACGCCATGTTAGACTCACGTTGCCACGGTGATGAGAAGCATGTAGATGGTCCTGAAGATGATGTAGGAGCTGTAGCTCACCCAGATGTTCTTCAGCATGGTCATGATGAAAACGCAGGCGGCCATGAGGAGGGAGAGGACCCACAGAAGCAGTTCTCCCCAGTGAGTCCAGTCCACTGGGAGGCAGCCCACCAGCAGAGCAGCCAGAGCGCCTGCAGGACACGACACCACTCAGACATCTGGACTCAGAACAGAAAGGGATGAAGAAATCATTTTTTCTGAATATGACTTTGTTGTAGTGCTGTAGAAAAGTATTTACTCCCCTTTAGATGGCTGTGATTAAGAAAAGAAAGTGGTTGTCACATCAAGGGGATAAAGTTAACCCTGTTTGATTAAAACAGCCCAGGTTACTTTTGGTAGTTTTTATTAGAAGTAAACGAGTGCTTTAGAATTTATTCAGAAAAATTATTTTAGGGAAACTAATTAAACTAAACATTTTCAAAGTTAGCAAAAATGCTAAATGAAAAACTAGCTCTTCTATTAGCGCATCAGCAGATTAGCGGAAGTGTGCTCACAGCTGGGATATTGATAACATCTCACATTTCTGTAGCTCGTTCATTTTGAGGATTGACAGCAATCTAGCTAACGTTAGCCTTGCTAAGGTGCTAGGCTTGTTGCCATTTTGTACCTTCACAAGTTGAGGAAGTTTTGAGAATCTTAAACTGTTAAACCTTAACTGTGAAAGAATGTCTGTCCAGTGAAGAATCATCAAAGTGTGCCTTGACTGGTCAAAATCTTTCTATGTTGAACATGGAGTTGTAGTGGCTAGCTGATAACAATCTGTTGAGGGATTGTTTAGTAATCACATCTTGTCTGTTTCTTCCATTGTCAAGTCAAAATGGGAACATTAAAGTGTTGTTATGGGGTCCTTAAAACAGCTTTCAATAACCAGCATATTAAAAAAATCTAATAGTACTTTCTGTCTTACGTCAAAATAAAACTCTACTTACAGAATCTTACAGGAAGAGTGCTTCATAAACAGTTTCTCTTGGTAGTATTGAGATTCAGTATATTTAGTAAAACAGTTTAATAAACGTCATACTATTCCACATTTAACAATGGTTACCAAGAAGGAATATTCTGTTTCTATTTGATTTACCTCCTAAGTGTGACTTAGATTGGATTGACTTGTCATGTCTGAAATTTGCAAAACACCAGTCTAGAAATTCATAAATGAAAGCAGATGCCATACCAAGCAGCGTGGACAACGTCTCTACGTAGCCGTTGTAGATTTCATGGTGTTGGGATGAATGGAATATCTCCCACAGTGCCTGAGCGTAGTTGATGATCTGGAAGTAGCCACATGTGGCCAGGGCCCACCACACCGACCATGCCAGCAGGGTGCGACACCTGTAGCACTGCAGGAAGTCATGGAAAAGCATCCATAACACCTGCACAAGCCCACTGCTGCCACCTCCTGCTTCGGATGACCTGGATATCTGAAAGAGGAAGAGTTCCCTTCTTCACACAACACACAAACTTCAATAAATTGTCAAGATGTGTAGATTTCTTACCATGGGTGCTCTGCTTTCTGAATCCTCTACCTTATCAGGGCTGGGACTGGAGCCAGCTGCAGGTTCCTCGACTACTCCTGGACTCATGTGGAAAAACAAACTCCTCTTGGGCATGGGGAGGAACCAGGGGGCAACGAAGGCCACGGTGGCTGACGCCAGCGTAATGATAACGAGGTGCACCAGCTCCACTTTGGCCAACGACAGCAGGAGCTGACCGAGGAGCGACCCGGCGGCCGAACCGAACAACGTGACACTGCGGCAGTAACTGGTCACTCTCTGGTAGAGCTCTGGCTCCACCACGCTGTAGATGTAGGAGTAGTAGGCAACCTCTGTTGCTGTGGCCAACCCAAAGAAAAACTCCAGCAGCTGCATGGCCAGCATGCCATGGGCCTTCCAGAGCATGGCGTAGGTCAGTACCAGGCTGCAGGCCTGCAGTACCAACACCGGCTTGTAGCAGAGGTAGTCTGTAGCCAGGAAGATGGGGAGCAACAGGGCGAGGTAGGAATATGTCCATATGGGATAGATTTCATTGACAACCTGCAGAGAACACAAGAAATATATTTTTAACTTAGTAGAATTATAAAAGAAAAAAAAGGTTTCCCCCAGAAAATTCCATATTTATATTTTAGAATTTGTTTTTCACAGTGTGGCTTCGCCTCTGTTTTGATATAATTAATTCCTACAAAACTAAAAAAGAAAAAAAACCTGTTAATTTATTTAATGAAAATGTATTTTTATACAAGTTTAATCAGCATAGTGAGGTAAAATTATTAGCCTCCCGAACAAAATCACACAAAACTTGTAATATTTACAAAGAAATTACTATAATAAAAACTGTTCACATTTTATTGCTTCCAAAAGACCAAAGACAAAATCTCCAAAGATTGATCAGTATGTTTTATTGATGTGCTAATTTGTCAAAACTGAAAAATCATTCAAAAATTAACTACAAATTGTAATCAATTTCAAAATTGCAATTAGCAACAATTATACCTTTTAATTGGACTCCAAACCTCAGTTAAATGCAAAATAAAAACTTAGTTTCTAATATTGGACTTTGTGGAAAACCAAAAGATTTTCTTAAACTATGGTTTGGCATTATTGTTCAGTACTGAAACCTCTTCTGAATGTATTCTGAGTCTAAAGTTTTAAAGCATCTATATAGGTTTTATTTGGTTTTAGTTTAAGTCAAACCTTATGAATCAAAAACCAGCAGCAGGATGTGAAGTAGAGCTCTGAACAATCAACATCTGTGTTAGTAGAACAGCATTCAAAAACTGTTACATGTTTCACCACAGCACAGAAAATGGTAACAGTTTTATATTAACATTAGATATAGAACAGTCATATGCTTCTGCCTTGTTTTCTATTAGCTACTACTTCTCTTCCTTTTCTGATGCAAACATAACATGATGTGGCTACATGATCAAAAGTATAACCGTTTCATGTTGACAGATTTGTTGCTGGTCCACATTACAACCTGATGAAGGTCATTATTTAAAGGATTAGCAAGAAAGCTGACATTTTTTGAGAGATTATCTCAATCTGAATGAAGTGTGTCTGAGCCTCCTTCTGCAAACAGTATGACTATAATGGAGAAGTGCTGCTCACACACTCACACCGGACGTGCTGGTTTTACACAGTCACCTTCCAAAGTATGTTTATTAGCCATAACAGCAACTAAAACTGCTTTCTTTTAGGATGCACCAAAATAAAATGTTTTAATGAAGAAGCAAAACTAAAACCTGACACACTTTTAGTGTGTAAATGGATCAACCAACAACCTGTTCTATCTGTGGTTTAGAAGAGTCAAAAAAAGTTTAGGGACGTATGTTTTATTGTGTAAATGCAGTGAATGTAAAATTAAAATTAATGCCAAAAAAATCCACTTTATTCCAAGTTTTTCTGAAGACAAAGAAAAGTGAATGAATTACAAGATTTTATCAATTCAATTTGATAGATTTAAACATCAGGGTTTCCCACTCTGTATTATAAGCCTGGTGGGCTAACAGGCTTTCCTTGTGTCCCCCCAAGGCTAAGCATTGCTTTTTTTTTTTTTTTTTTTAAGTCTTTTTAAAATGTTTGCAATTTTAATACTTCATAGTTTGTGTTCAGGTATTAATTTTCCAATCTTTCAATAACACATAATTATCAAGTGATATTTTCAAATTTCATGTAAACTTAAAACATTTTTTAACTCAAAAATGTGACGGGCCACTGGATGAATGACTGCCCTAGCGCCCAACCACCGGCCTTAGCGAGTTTTCTGGGGGAAATCTTTAACATCAAAGCACATGTTTAATCTTTTTTTCAGTTATTGGTGTATTTCAGGGTAGAAAAACAGTAGATTTTTTTGTTTTGCTATGTTTAAATCTCTTACAACGAACAGCGTAACAACATAATGAAACTCAACAACTGAAGGAACATGTGGATGTAGAAGAAGTAATTTCCTAAGAGTAATACATTCCTGCTCTGCAAGCCAGCAACATATCTGGTCAGCTGGATGGACTGATCACTGACCTCGATGCTAAAGACCACATGAATGAACATGCAGATATTTGTACATTATATTTTCATTATTAAAATGTAATTAGGAATTTTAACTTATGAGTAAACTGTGATAAACAAAATTCTTGGTTCCCTTTCATGATCCACACCCAAAACCAAAAAAATCAGTTAAATCCAAAATTATGACAGATCTAGAACAGCAGCAGATCGTATTAGTCATCTATCAAGGACACAACTCTATGTGACACACTGGAGGAACTGAATTATTCTCAGCGGAAAATAATTCAGTTCAGGTTTGACCAGTCTGTTCTCTGGATTACAGGAACTTGTGCGTCTCTGGAACCAGAATATAAAAAGTTAAGAATTGGATCAGAACCTCTGCGTTTACACAGCAGGTCAGGTTCGTCTGGAAAACGTCAATTCGATGCAGCGTAGTACGTGGATTCTTTAAAAAAACAACAGGAAATTCTTTATACCCAGAGAAGCTGCAAGAAGCCACGAACAAGCGGGACCAATTCTCCTTTACTTAGAAGGTCCGGAACCAGGCAGATCCAAACATGTGTGAGGAAACAGAGTGATGCAAGAGGAGCTGTGACCCACAGCACGGCAACCTCACCTGGGTCTTCGTCAGGTTCTTGTCCGGTCCCATAAGGTAAGCGGTGAGGAAAGGTTCCGACGGCCGCAGGCTGGAGAAGAAGCCGTGCACACACAGCAGGACAGTGGGATACACCGCAGACATCGTGGACCAGTTCGTTTCGACCTCCAAGCGCTTCTGCTTCTATGGTTTCTCTCATTTTTGACTGGACTCTGCAATAATCTGGTTTGAGTAAATTACCGCCCCAGCTGTTCTGAAGATGAACTGCAGCTAAAGGAGTTGATCTTTCTGAGCTAGAATAAAAATAAACGGATCAGTTTTAAAGGGTTCATTTTAGACAAACAGTTCATTTATATAATATTTTATTTTGTCACAAATCACAAACTTCCA
This sequence comes from Poecilia latipinna, assembly GCF_001443285.1. Classification (NCBI taxonomy): domain Eukaryota; kingdom Metazoa; phylum Chordata; class Actinopteri; order Cyprinodontiformes; family Poeciliidae; genus Poecilia; species Poecilia latipinna. The sequence continues at coordinate 122,684 of NW_015114576.1, forward strand.
CATATTTTATTGGGATTTTATATAATGTTGTCTTTTTACAGCAAAATCTTCAAATATGAGCGTCACACCTCAAATCAATTAAATTCTTTTTATGATTAGTGGTGGGATTTGATTAAAAAATTTAATCCAGTCAATGGCAGAGCCTGTAATTAATTAATCAATCACATTTT
>NW_015114577.1:0-2878 GCF_001443285.1 Poecilia latipinna
GAAAGATTCTGGCACGCTTTATACTGAGTGTGTATTGGGCGACCTTTAAAATATTTTGGACCTCACGAACTCAACATCTGCTCCATTTCAGAATTGCTGAATAGGACAAATAATCTCAAATTGTTGATTTTATCTTGCACAAACAGACATCCTTTCCAGTAAATTCTGGCTCCATTTGCGCTTTGCACGCAAATGGAAGGAAGAATTCGGTCAGGTTGACCTAGTGCGAAGCCAAAGTCTTCGCCGAGGCGCCAGTGTCTTTTTTCTGCTAAACAACTCCTTAGATAGTATTTCCGCTCTTACATAATCCCCCCTATTCCGCTTTCAAGTGGAATCCTAATTAACCTTAGCAGTTGTTTTTGTTAATTGAGTCCTAAGTTTACATATCTACCTGTGAGTACAACTCTGTATATGAACCATAGAAATATACATAAAGGTCACTTAAAAGTGAAATAAAATGAATAGTGGGGTAAACATTGTTTCATGAGTTACTGTAACTAATACAACAATTCCAATGCATTGATCAAACCTTGCTTGGTCATTGCTTCCATGATTGTTCTTCCATTTGTATAAGGTCGAAAAACCCTGTTGGCCTTTTGTTGCTTTCCAGGGAAACAATTAGCTTATGGCCCCCGCTCGCCATGGGCGACCACCAGTATTCCATAATCTGGCACAAATGTAACACGATCATGGATCCACAGTGACCAAAATCATTGTTATACATGGTAACAATAATACTTCAACATTGATACATAATCTTGATGACAATTATGAAGAAGTGTCCATGACGCACATATAATCAGAGTGATTGTGTGAATTAAATGCTAATCATAATGATCAAAGTATTGGTCGCTTAATGCTTGTGCTCATCCACGCTCTCTTACATTATCATTCATACTCACATTCTTGTTCATACTGTCTCACACATTCATGCTCATTCACACGTGTTCCTAATGTGTTAACTATGTGTGGGCCACCCGTGTTGTATTGTATATAAAGTGTATAAACTGTGTAATAAGTATGTGTAATGGTGTATGCAAACAGTGTCTTTTCCATGAGTCCGTTTATTCCAACCCAAGTTTGACTTCATTTCCCTTGAACCCTTTAGATTTTTCAACATCCCATAAGCCATTTTAATTCAGGCATCAATTGCCCTTAAGTTCATCAGTCCTTTGAATTGTTCACTGGTTCACTGGTCCGGGCGGCCTTGTGCTTAGTCCGTCTGATGTTCACTGTCCTTGGTCATCCATCTGTATACAGTCCCCAAGATCCATTTCCTCATGATAGGGATCACACAACATACAAGCAAAAAAAATAACAATTAGTATTACTACCAGAGTTATTCCTATTTTGACTACAAAGGCTCCCCATTCACCTAAAATTTCCTCCAGACTTTTCCATGACCAAGTGTTCTTTCCTGCATTTTCTTTGAATTCCGATTTCAGTTTCTTCAACTTAGTCATTACTGCTCTAAATGTACCTTTTGGTGATGTATTCATAGGGATATAAGTGCAGCATTCATTAGCAAACATATGGCAAACTCCTCCCATATTGGCCAAGATCCAATCTAATGCTTGTCTGTTTTGTTTTGCCATTCTACTGGTTTCATGGAGTTGTTCTCCTAGGGCCATAAATCCTTCAACGGTAAAGTTGATCATTCTCTGTTGGTTATAATAAACATAGTTAATCCATTCAACATTTTTATTAATTGTGATCCAAGGTAAGATAGATTCAAAACCTGCGCGACGTTCATCTTGCGATTTGGATTCATCTGGAATTCCTCTTGGTTGACCTATAAGATTCAAATATACTCCTTCATTCAACCCATAATCCCCCAGGCTTCTACCAAACCTTGGTTTATTTTTGTGCATTTCTACTAAGTCTTTAACTCCTTCATACACTAGGGTTACTGGTAATTTCATTCGTCTGAATTAGTTAGAAATTCGATATCTGTTAACCTTGCTGTCCATTTCCATTGTACGTGCACATATCTATTTTTACGAATCAATTTTATGGGAACATTTAATTTGACACTTGCTGGAAAGAACACTTGTATGTACTTGTCTGGATTTCTATAAGTTGTGTGATACTTATCTTTGTCATTGGAGATGGATCTTGTGTTGTGAACAGTCATCGTTGAGTCACCGTTTGTCCCCCCTGGAGGCTGTCTTTGAGTCCATTCTCTGTCACTGTGGTTCGTCGTGGTTGGTTTGTCCCGTGGTGTCAGCTGCAGGTTGTGTAAGTTCGTTTCTGCCGTCACTGCTGCTCGGTTCACCACCTCTGTCAACATCCACAGTTGGACAGTTATCAGTATCAGTCTCATTGCTGTGAGGCTTCTGCTCATCTGCCTTGTAAAACTCAAGTTTCACTTTGTCTTTATTTTGAACTTTAGTGCAATGAGTCAAATGATGCCAAGTGGTACTTCCTTCTACTTGGACAGCCGTTGGGGTTGCTCTCTTGACTTCATAAGGTCCTTCCCATCGGGCCTCATGCCATCTGCGTCTGTACACCTTGATGTACACCAAATCTCCAGGTTTCACCGGTGGTTCCCACACCGTCGACTCTGGACTTCTGGATTTTTCCTGCAAATAGATAGCTCTATGGATAGCAGTTAGTTGTTCAACATAGTCTTTCAACTCAGTTTGCAATTGCTCAAGGGGAGGTCCCTTGAAAGGTAACCTCCATTGCGGCACAGGCATAGGTCTGCCAGTCAGCATTTCATGCGGTGTTAAATGCGTGCTTCTGTGCATTTGCATGCGATAGCTCATTAGTGCTAGTGGCAAAGCATCTACCCAGTTTAGTTTAGTTGATGCACAAATTTTCCGAAGCTTTGCTTTCAACGTGGCGTTGATGCGTTCCACCATTCCTTGGCTCTGAG
>NW_015114577.1:6725-9831 GCF_001443285.1 Poecilia latipinna
GCTCTGAGGGTGGTAGACTGCGCCAAAACGTTGTTTGATCTGTAGTTTCTGCAAAATGCCTTTAACAACTTTTTGTACAAAAGCTGAACCATTGTCTGAACTGATTTCAGATGGAATTCCAAATCTTGGAATAACTTCTCTTGTCAAAAATTTGATAACTGTGTCTGCTCCTAAGGTTTTTGATGGTATTGCTTCGACCCATCGACTGAAACGATCAATTATCACCAACATGTACCTTTTACCTTGAACTGGTTCGAGCATGTCTACATAATCTATCACCAGGTGTTTGAAAGGTCCGTCTGGAACTGGAATGTGTCCAATACCAGGTTTTATACCTTTCCGAGCATTGTTTTCGGCACATATTTCACACTGGCTTAGAATTTCATCCCATGTCTTGCATGTATGGAGACCAGAAACCTTGTTTTTTCAATTTGTCCACGACTTTTCCACGGGCACAGTGGTCTAAGCAATGGGCTTCTGAGACCAATAATGTTAACAATGCTACTGGTGCTATTGGTAGGCCTTGGTGTGACCTCCATAAGCCATTTTCACTCATCGTAGCACCTCTTCGTGCCCAAAGATCACGTTCACTGTTACTTGCTTGTTGTTGCATCACAATGACATCTTCCGGTGTTACAGCTGGTTCTAAAGCTATCACAGGTGCCAAGATAGCCATTTGGCTCCTGGACGCCATCTTTGCTGATTCATCAGCCCTGTTGTTACCTCTCACAACGATGTCATTGCCTTTGCGATGTGCTTGACACTTGATCACTGCCAGCTTCGAAGGAAGCATCATGGCAGCAATTAATTCTTTCAGTTGTGCTTCGTGCTGCACTGGGGTTCCGTCTGCTCTTTTGAAACCTCTTTGTTTCCAAATTGCGGCAAATAAAAAGCATACACCGTGGGCATAGGCCGAATCGGTGAACACATTTGCAACTTTTGACCTAGCCATTTTACAGGCTTCAGTTAGTGCTTTAAGTTCCGCAAGTTGTGCAGAACATGGTTGGTCACATCTTTCAGCTTTGATGGTTACAAAATTTTCACCTATCTGTTGTACCACTGCAAAACCTGCGTGGTTTCCTAGGTGGTCTCTGAAACATGACCCGTCAACAAAGTATGTGACTTCTGCGTCAGGCAATGGAGTGGATTCCAAATCAGGCCTGAGTCTTGTGTATTTCATTGTTTCTGCTACACACTCATGTGGTTCTCCGTCACAATCCAAGGGAATCACATTTGCTGGATTGTTGGTGATACATCTTTGAATATTTATGTCAGGGTTTGTAAGAAGTAGCATATACTGCAAACTTCTTGCTTGTGTTACGACAAACTTTCCTAGCTTTTTTAACTCTGCGATTTTGTGGTGAGTTAATATTGTAACTGGATAACCCATTGTTATGGTTGAAGCTTTTTCATAAGCATGGTAGATTGCTGCTAACCCCTGATAACATGGTGGCCAGCCTTGTGCTACATTGTCCAACTTTGTGCTGTAATAAGCAATTGGTTGTTTTCTTCGACCTGTACATGTTTCTTGCATCAAAACTGCTGTGACATACATGTCTTTTTTGTTTGCAACATATAGGTAGAATGGTTTGTCATAGTTTGGAACTGCTAGTGCTGGTGCACTCTGCATTTCACATTTTAGAGATTCAAATGCTACTTTTGCTTCTAATGTCCAATTTAGCAGATTTTTTTGGTTTTGATGACCTGGTTCTTTCATGAGTTCTCTGAGTGGTGCTGTTTTTTTCTGCATAACTTTCTATCCAATCAGCATTGAAACCTGTCATACCGAGAAATGTCATCATTTCTCCAACTGTTCGTGGGCATGGAGCTTTGCTGACACCCTCTAGTTGAGAAGGTGATATGCCAATGCTCCCTTCTGAGAGTTGTCTGCCCAGGTATTCTACCTGTGTCTGACAATACCGTAATTTGTCTTTGGAGGCTTTGTACCCTCCGTCAGCCAGTCTTTCAAGGACTTTTATCGAATCCTGATGGCAATCATCCAATGTAGGTGACGCAATTAGGATGTCGTCAACAAACTGAAGCAATGTGCTATTTATTTCCAATCCTTCTAAGTCCTGTCTGAGTGCTTGATTGAACAAATGAGGACTGTGTTTGAAACCTTGAGGTAATCGAGTGTAGCTGTACTTCTTACCTCTGTAAGTAAATGCGAACAAGTATCGAGATTGTTCCGCTAAGGGAATGGTGAAAAATGCTGAACAAAGATCAATCACCGTGAAAAATTTTGCTTCAGCAGGGATTGCGGTTAAAAGTGTGTGTGGGTTGGGCATTTCTGCCGATGATCTGTCTTCTACTACATCGTTTATTGTGCGAAGGTCATGTACCAGGCGATACTTTGACTTATCTGCTTTCAGAACTGGAAAAATTGGCGTATTGCATGGACTTTCAATTTCCACCAACACTCCTGCTGTTAACAATCCTTCAATGGTTTTGCTGATTCCTTCTTCTGCTTCTGGTTTTAATGGATATTGAGGACGAAATGGAAGTTTAGCATTTGGTTTCAGTTCAACTTTAAATGGGTTAGCTGATTTCACTAATCCCACGTCTGTTTCATGTTTTGACCATACTGATTCAGGAACTATCTTTAAGATGTTCTGCATTAATGGTTTTTCAACTGACTCATCTTTTTCTTCTGTTTGTTTTGTGTCATTAATCGGTACTGTTACCACCTGTGGTTTTGCTGTCACAATAGTTTCACTTATTATTTTAATCATTGTTGCATCTTCTGATTGGAAAATTAATGGGCTTTCTGTTTGTTCCCATTTAATCTGTGTTGCGATTTTCATCATTGGTCCAAGATCTTTGGCATGAAAGTTTTTATTTACAAACAAAGTTATGTGGGGTACAGATTCTGCAACATTGTACCATTGTGAAATGAAATCATTAATTTCTACATTTAGCGCTGCTCCTTGTCTCCCAACAATAATATATTGGGACTCAAGGTTCACCGCTTCACCTTGTGTTTCTTTGTCCCATTGTTCTTCAAACTCTGTACTTTTTGAAATGTCATAGTACATTGTGCAATGATAGTCTAGAAATGGTTTCTTAGCTTCTGGAATTTGAATTTGAATGTACTGTCCCCATTTAG
>NW_015114577.1:12372-33791 GCF_001443285.1 Poecilia latipinna
TGCCAGCGGGATCCAGTCATGGATGGAATTTCAACCACATCACTGCGTTCTGCTGGATTACACAAAATGACTGGCCAGATCTGTCCACCGTCAAGCTCCTTTACTCTTATCATATTTAGTTGTTGGTATGACTAAACATCATAAGTACACACAGTATGTGTAGAAAAACCAGTGGAGAATTAAACCTGGATAAAAAGTGTTGCTAAAGAAGTCTCCTCACATGAATAAGATTTACAAGCCAGCTCATTTATTTTTCATTAGAGAAGTTTTGAGAGATATTAAGCATCTAAATAATAAAAAAAAAAAAATCTGAAAAATGTAATTGTTAGCATCAAACACTTGAAGAATGTGTAAATAAAATCTTAGTAGAATCACAGAAATGTTTTGTGCCTCAGTGTTGGAACCAATTTTTACCAAACCCTGAAAAGCAAAACTCCAGACCTCAGTTCAATGGAGAATTTTGACAAGGCTTTAAACCCCGGCCCTGTTTAGTTCACTTTAATCAAACTTTAGCTCATTTGTCTGGAAAGTCTGGTTTTTCTGTAAATGCACAATCGAACTCTGATGCAGACTAAAAAGAGTGAACTCTGCTCTGCCTACAAACCTCGGTCTCTGCTGGGTTGAAGTGAACTCTGCACCAAGTGGGCCGAAGGACTGCTCCAAAAGCAAGAAGTTGGACTATAGTGCAGGGCATTCTGGGTAATTACAACCAAAGCAGGAATGAGAGTCTAACGCTGGTGGGAGAAATGGCTCATGGTTTTTTATCATACAACCGTTTAAATTTGACCGCATTCCATTTTTATTTATATTTTGTGAAGAAGGACTTTATGTTCAAAGTCTTCTTCAAAGGTGTTTGTGTCGTTTACTTCAGTGGTTAACTGAATCTGACTGAACTTGATTTATTTAGTGAAGAACAGGTTTTTATTTATTTATTTGTAATTAATCTTGAAAAGCATGTATGATTTACCTTCCATTTCACAATTATGTGCTACTTTGTGTTGGTCAACAATCCAGTGCCAACAAAATAAATTCATTTTTGTTGTTAATGAAGTCAGATCAAAGCCCAGGAGAAATTCATCCCAGTTATTTGTGCCTGTGTGTCACCGTGGCTACGAACATTCAAACTACAACTTGACTTTTTGTAGTCAGTAAGACCAGCCATGTCCTGTGATCTGGGACATGTGTGGAATAATCTGAAGTCAACTCTGACCCGACCTGATCTGCTGGATCTCCAGTAGTGTACCTGTGCTTCCAAATCCACAAAGTGTTTGCTATTGTATTGCAATTTTAACATAATTCTTTTCATTTCTGCCTTTCCATCTCTCTACTTTTTTTGTGGGTGTAATTCAGTTTCATTTTGATTAGATGGATGTGGTGTAAGCAATTTCTTCTGCTGCAATGGAGACTTGAGAGAACCACAAACTAATCCTCGCTGCTTGACGTCCTCATTTCTCCTCGTTTTTGCAAAAAAAATCTGCCATAAGCAGATTAACGCCTCAAACTCAGGGTGTAAGCTCTCTGTTTGTAATGATTTTTGTCAGATGACGGATTCAAAGACCTTTGCAGGAAAAAAAAACAAAACAAAACTGAGAAGTAGTGAAACAAATTATTCTACAAGAAACACTAACACAGCTCTAAATCAGGGCAGATGGCTCAGAGCATCCCGCACTCACAATGGAGAGTCAGAGTGGGACTTTTTTGTTGTTGTGCTTAAATTTTTCTTAATAGACTCTTATTTTAGTTTAGGTTTGCAGGGCTTCTCAACAGTGTAAACACCTCTGTCATTGTGACAGGTGTGTTGTGTTTGACACCATGGTAAATCCTTTAACCCTTTATTGTTGAATTTATCACATAAATTCAAATGAAAACATAAATGTGTAAGAAAAAGTGATAAAGTAAAAAGAGAAAAAAGTTGCAATGTCCTTGTTGAATAAGTGCAATTTATTCAATTCAGTTTATTTACAGTACGCCAATTCACAAAACGTCAACACAAGTCATTTCACAAAAAATAGTTACTTCAATCCAATCATGCCTACATTCCAGTTGATCCCAGGTATCAAACAATGGAGGCCAGTTCAGTTTATTATTCAAACTGATTAGAAAAAGTTTCTATCTAAGGATATCCAGCACCTTGCAGCAAGCAAAGGCAAAATTGGAGAGTAGTAGGAGAATGTAGCAGAGCAAGAAGAAGTGGTCAGTTTGGGCCTGGTTTGCACCTGGAAAACTGTGTGAAACAATAACTGTTTCAGACTGGATTTGGACGTGTTGAACATTAGTGATTTACAGATTAAGTACATGCTGACGTACAGCAGAAAAAATGAATAATACTTTAAGTGTCAAATTGGGCATTTTGGAAACCTGGCCTGAACTTTGTCTTATATGTTATAACCCCTCTATTTTTCTTCTGTTTCATTTAATGAGGATACATTTATGCAGAGATAATGTTAATATAATATGTTACAATTTGAAAACCTTTAGAGCTCCTGTACAATCATTCTCAGAGGAAAAGAGTTTTGTAAAACCAATTTTTTCTCATTTCTACTGTGTACTACCTTTGTTAACCTTTTCCCAGTAATGCATGGACTGATATTTCTCAATCCTTGCAAATCTTTCAAGTCTTCCCTTTACTAGGACTTGGAAAGTTTTCAAATAGACTTTGTGGTTGCAGAAACATATACATTTTTTATGGGAATGCAATCTTTCAAACAGAGCTAAATCTAGGCTTAATCATCAAATATAATCCTACCACAATAAAAGCTGTGCCATGGCCCCTTAATTTAGCTTTAGAACTAAGTCTCTGTCATTAGCAGTTACCTCACTAGTGGTATCTTGTCAGACAAGATACAAAGCACTGCACTGACATTTTCTCTTCATACCAGGTAAACAAAATCCTGCCAGATTAACATTTGGGTTTTGGTGACAGCTGTTTCTGAGCAGCCATTCAGGTACAAGATATAAAATGCTCACTTTTTATCTTCAAACTAAGACACTCAAACATATAACAGGGCTTCAAGCTAAAAATCCATCTCCTTTAACTCTTAAAACAGTGGACACCTGCCTGTTGATGGTTTAGTGTTGGCAGATTCACTGTTTTAATGGATCATAACCCTAAGTTATATTCACAAAACTGTGTTTATTTTTTTCATTGAGCATATCTTAAATATTCACATAAAATTGCAGCTTGGAGAGCTGTAACATCAAGGCTCAATGCTACATGACTCGCCTGTGGCTGGCTTTTGCAAGGCAGTCAGTCCAGGAGCACCATTCATTTTTATTGGTACTAATTGTGTTTAAACCCAAGAAATAAGGCAGACTGTAGATGTCTACCTGCAGAAGTGTCAAGATGGTTTCCACTGTGCATATTGATGAATATTTGTTAGGTTCTGTGTTTTGAGTTCGAGTTTCTGTCTAGTCCTGTTTTCCCCTGAGTCTCTGTTGTCTTGATTGATCCCAGCTGTGTGTCGTTCCTGTGATTACCCTCCCAGTGTATTTAGTCCCACCTGTTGTCAGTGTTCCTTGTCGGATCCTCGTCGTGTCTCTCCCTCGTCTCACGTCTGTGTCTGTTCCTGTGCTGCCAGTGATTTTCTGTTGTCCCTCCTGGTTTATCATTAAATTATCTCATATCATCATGACTACCTGGGATTCCCGGCGTCTCTCTCACCGCTCTCGTCAACACATCATGACAATATTCAGATATATTTGGTGCTTGAATGATTAAAATAGACATTAATGGGTGTTCTTAGGAGGGATCTCAAATATTGTTGTACTTTAGCTTTTTGCGGGCAGCTGTGGTCCTTAATCCCCAGAGATCACACTAGTCAGGTATTCTTAGTCTACCAGGCAGAGTCACATCACCATCTCCTCTTTGACAAGAAGAATCCAGTGTTCTGTCTCAGTATCGCAAGATCTCTTTGATTCAGTTTTAGCATTCAGTCCTATTGTGAAACTAATTAACCTGAAATAAAGTTTGGGATCTTTCTCAAATTTGCCCAGAAGGCCATGGGGAAGAGCTGTTCTCAAATCCTCGAGATCTTTTGGTCCAAATGTGCAAATCGTCAGGTTGACCTCAAAATCTTGAGATTCTGACAGATTAATACTAAAAAAATTATAAATTCTCAAAATGTCCCACCAAAAGTCCTTCAAAAAGTTAGCAATTCAGCAACACATTTATTTGTTATTCTTTTAATAACAAATAAATATGTTTTTACATTTTACATGTTAAATGTAAAAATGTTTTTTGAAAACACTTCATTTTAACCAGGGTATATGGAGTTTTAGTATTTACTGTGGATGTAACTACTGGGACAGTGCATCAAAGTATCTTAAAGCACCAGGACTGAACAGACCAGGCAGCAGTCGCAGGCTCATAAGCCAGATGGTGTGGTGTTTTGCCACAGTTGTACACAGCTTGTTGTTACATGATTGTATAAAGCATGTGCCTAACAAATGGGACTGCAGTCCTGGCCCGGCTTGCCGTTATAAATCACTGTAAACAGAATTATTAAATTTCTCTCTTCAACATGTGTTTGATGTGTTCCTCTGCTTGGCTTCCCATGGAAGACACACAGCTGACTGCGTCTGGCGGTTCAAAGATCCACCCCATGCTGCGCCTCGCGCTAACTCGTTCTGGAGTGGAAATGTCCTCAAGTTTCACAGAAAGTCTGGACATCGCTGAATAATGAATGATATGGAAGTGAGAAGACTTGTTATTGGGGCTCTACAATTTTGCTACAAAGGGGACAATAGCAGCTTTTTTGTGGGTAGTTATATTTAACCATAGCCGACATGGACACACACTATGTGGAGCGTTTAGGGATTGAAAATGCCCTCTCCCCCCGACTGAGTTAATTCTTCCCGCTCCAGTGCGAAGCGTGATCACTTTCCAAGATAAATCAAATCATTTTCTGAAGCCTAATTGCTGTAACCATCCTCTCCAATGTTTTAGAAAGAGTCGGATAAAGCGTTGAAGTTGACGACCGACGAAGAAAATCTCTTGCAGCATTTGGTTTTTCAGGCTGTCACCGATTAAACTGTTTATCTTCTGATACAACGCCACCTTACTCTGAGCAATTACAGCTGTGTAAAAGGCTGCTTCCGTATTAGATGGAAATCCTTTTCAAAGAGAAAACGAGACTCCTCTCTGTGTGTCACCTGCTCCTTCTGCTTCCTGCCCGCTTTGCCGCTGTTTTCAGGTCGAAGGTGTTTGTTTGGCTCGGAAAATATCTTGATTTCTTTCTGTTTGCTGCAAATGAATCACTGCTGCGGTCCTGTGGGAAAGCAGCCCTCTCTCCCGCAGGCTCTTCTCTATTGTGTGTGGTAATAAGGCTCTCGAGAGCGTGCACTTACTTATAACGGAACTGGAGAAGGGCCATGAAAGACCATTGTGCTGCACATTATGCCTATTAAAAGAGAGACGTCTGTAGCGGCGCCGTGTGAGTGCAGCCGCGCTGCGGCCCACAAGAATTCTGCTGTTTTTGAGACATTTGATTGTAGAGAGGCTGGCAGGCAGTGCTCATCTGACATTGTTTTTCGTGTAATCAGCTCCCGCTCGCACTTTCTATGATGGCCCCGCTCCTGCTCTACAGGCGGCCACGGACTTGGCACCAAAAATAGCTGATTTTCTGCAACCCAAGTGACAGATTAGGTCTATTATGCGCTGCCTTGCAAAGGTATCCATCAGGTTTGTTGGAGAACATTAGTGAACAAGACCAAAGGAATACAGCAAACAGGTCAGTGAGAAAGTTGAGAAGTTTAAAGTAGAAACCCACAGTCACCTCTGGGTGACTCAGGTGGGAGAATGTGTTGACAGGTGGGTCATAAAAAAGGGGGTTTTTTTTTTTTTTTTTTTTTTTTTTTTGAGTTGAAGGCAATAGGAACAAGATCAGAGTTAATTCTGAACAGGGCATTTTGTAATTAAAAATCTTAATGTTAGTATCAATTTCAACTTTATTTATACATCACTTTGTAAGAGACATGTTGTACCAAAGTATTGCACATCAAGAACAATGAAATAATTGATATCAGCGATAAAAAAAAAATAAAAAAAAACTGTTCACAAGAACCTTACTTCCAGAACTCCTGGGAAATCTGCATAGGGACCTCCCACAATGTCATTAGCCTTATGATGTAAAAGTGCACAAAAATGAGCAGTTAATGCACCAAAGGGCATGTGAAGACACTTTTGTGAACATCTTGAACTTTCCCATCCACAAAGTTTGCCATAAGCCAGGGTGAAGCAGTCTTCTGTAAGAATGTTCTCTGGTGAAATAAAAGTTTTCAGCCAACATTCAAAATGCTGTTTGTGGTGGAAATTCGCGTCGATACATCAGCCTAAACCTATCGTTTGTATTGTGAAACGTGATGGTGGCGTCGCCATGGTAGCATGGTTAGGGAAGAAAACCTGTTACAGCCAGAGGAAGAACGCAATACTTTAGACTGGTATCATGAATTTTAGAAGGCACTATACTGTCAAAGATGAACAAAGTACAGCAGTAAAATAACACTATGGTTAATATCTTTTCTGAAAGGTTGTTTGAGCTTAGTGAGACAAAACCTTTATATCAGCAAGAGCCGAGAGAGTCGCACACCTAACAGCTGCGCACAACTTCTGTTAGCTATTTACAGAGGAGCTTTAACGAAGCCCCATTAAGGTGTTTGTTCTTCCAACAACAACAGCACAATATTTTCCCAGCTGCACCTGAAATCAAACTGAGACTTAAATGAAAGAAATCAAAGCAGAAACACTCCTCAAAGAAATACGTAGCAGAATCACCAGGATCAAACCTGAACTGCATATTTATTTTAAAAGACGATGTGAAACGATCTTTTCTCACCTATTAGGACTCTTTCATTTCATAAGCTTAATTGTTTTCCAGGGGGATTTCATGTGATAGATTTCCACTTGCATAGGTAGTTACATCAATTGATCATTGATATAACTACCTATGTAAATGAGGTGGTTGATGTTTTTCAACATTTTTACAGATAAATAAAAATTACGAGGTATATTAGTTAGAAAATCTAGATTCCCATTTATTAATGACATTTTCCAATTCATCTTAATTTTGGAGTAACTACACCTACAAACACTGACCTACTTTTTCTCAAAAGCAACCCAAAGCAATTTCAAACTGTGGGCCTTTTCTTATGTTTTGTATCTACATTCATTTACACATCTGACTATTTTGTTGCTTTTAATTAAATTAAAATTGTTTAGTTCATTGTTGATAAAAAGGCTCCAAAAGTTTGTTTTGAAAATGTTATTTTAAAAAAATGTACAGTGTTTAGGGCCCCAAGTGCTTTCAACTTAAACAACTTTGGCCCTCATGGCAAAAGTTTGCACACCGCTGATTTCGGTATTGTTGCTTGTGTGGGTGGGTGAGCAAAAAATCATAACATTTTTCCAGCACTTTGTGTTGTGTTGATATGTTACACAAAATCCCAATGAAATCCCTAGAACTTTGCAGCATAATATGATAAAATGTGAGAAAACTCCCAGGGTATGAATTCTTTCTCATAATAAGGGTTACAAATCAGTGAGCACCTTTTTGGCGCCACTGATGCTTGTCGTTGCTTGTAGCCATTTTTCAGAAATGACGGATTTCCTCCCACCTGTGTTTCTTCTTAATAACATGCATCTGCATGAGAAACTGGAGAGTCCGCTGCCATTTTAAGTGAATTATACCCGTCGTTGATCACCCATAACACCAACGATAATCATGCCCTCGGCTCTAGGATGCAAAAGTGCGAAGGCAAGCTCGCAGGCATTTGTTTTAATTGTCGCACCATAATGATTAAGTGGAAATTTTATGCGGTTTGACTGGACTTCGGAAAGATGGATGGCCTGCAATGCTATCTGTTCTCCAAGTCAAGTCCTTGGCACCATAATGGTTCACTGCTGCTTACATTAACACCGAGCTGGAGGGCATGATGTCTGGGAACCCCACCACCTTTTATTCCTCTCATGCAATCGAACGTACAAGTCACAATGTTCTCATGAGTCTGGCATTTGTCGTCGCCCCGGTCTGCTCTGAACAGTGTTTTAATTTCTTAATTTCCATGTTAATTTTTTCTATTCTTTCTGATTACATTTTTTTGTCTGCTTCAGGTGGAAGTTAAACGGTACAGAAGTCACTCCCAAAGCTGGATCTCACTACAGCCTTTCTGGAGGCAACCTCCGAATCAGCCGTCTGAACAAAGACCAAGACGCCGGAACGTACCAGTGCCTCGCCTCCAACTCCTTCGGGACCATCGTCAGCCGAGAGGCCAGCCTAACCTTTGCTTGTGAGTTTTTTCCTCGCCTCTGGGCAAACTTCTTTGGCTTCTGTGGTTGCAAAAAAAAAAAAAAAAAGATACATTATTGCAACCGAGGATAACAACGCAAAAATTTTCTTTGTCATGCTGGGGAGAGTTTTTCCCTTGAGTGTCATTAGCACCCGCTGTGTGCTGACTGGAGTTTACACTAGTCAATGCAGCAGATCAAACACCAGGCAACAATAAAGATGTGAAAGCATAAAGCGGGTTATGGTAATTAAAAGAACTGCCACCGGTGATGCTGGCTGCCACTAAAGAGCTTTTATTTACTTTTTAACTGAATCTGTGCTTTCCTGTGGCATTATGTTGCTGTACTCTGAATTTATTAGGTAGGAGGGGGGTAAAACAGACCTCAAAGCAAGAGAACTATCAGACGTGCATGAGACATGCATCAAAAGTTGTGCTGAGGCGTGATCTGGGAGGGATTGGGATCCGATGGTGTGCTAACAGGAGGCTCTGTTAATCAGACTGAACGGACGGACCTCAGAGGACAGTTTGTGGGGCAGCGGTCTCTCTGGGTGGCTGAATTAACAACTAGCCTCCAATAAGCACGTTGCCAAGGGAACAATGAAGTCCAACGGCAGATAATGAGTTCAGACGTCTTCTCTTTCCTTTCATAGCTGAATGATGTGAGGCGGCTGGCTACCTGGCAGATAAATCGATTTTTATCAATTAATAAATTTTTTTAGTTACATTTTTGGAAAACTTTGTTTGTTTTTAAATCAATGCATTCCTTGAGTTTCCATAGTTCACAGTGATGTCAGTACGCCCAGTGCATGCCATCTTTTTTTGAAAAACATGTTTTTCAGCTTTGTCATATTTTATCTACTGGAATAATGTCATAATTTTACCAGAATACAGTTGTAGTAATATGAGAATAAAGTCATACAGCAGTAAAATCTGAATATTACTGAAATATTAGGAGAATGAAGTAGAACATTTATGAGAACTCCAACACAAAAAATAACAGATTAAAATGAGAAATGTCTTGGTCCTTTGATTGCTTCGTGGACCATGCTAGCCTCGTAGCATGGTCCTGATCATTTCAAAACACTATTTTCTTAAGTCCTATGTTTTATTTCAACGACCATAGCATGTTCTTTAACAGAAGTAGTAGTTTAAATTTTCTGTTAAATTAACAGAAAAATTCTAGAAAAATGTTTTGATACCTTACTTATGCATCAAAGCATATGTCCCTAACCCTTATCAGATTTTCATTAAACCGATAAAAAATATTGCATGACAGATTGGTTGTTTCTAGAAGGCAGAGGAGATTTATTTATTTATTTATTTATTTATTTATTTATTTATTTATTTATGTATTTATTTATTTATTTATTTTTATTTTTTACAGATTATCCATCTCATAACAGTCACGACAGTGATGGCTTCAACAAATATGTAAACAAATATTTTTTATAAAACATACATACTGCAGCTTTAAGCCTGATATAGTGCTGAGGAGCACTTCCTCTACCCAGCGGCCAGTCAACTGGCTGATGGAAGGGAATTCACTTGCAGGATGCTATCCCTGCTTTTCCTCCACATGCAGTCAGAAATAAAGCTGACGGAGGTGAGATGCTCTCTCTTTCAAAGCCATTTGTTCAATGTGTGGAAAAAGTGCAAATCTCCTGTGGGAAGCATCACACAGAAGAAGTCATCGACTTTCGAAGCAAGTGTCTGAGGACCGATTTATACCTAATTGCAAGCCTGGAGACAGTGATGCAACTGTGAGCACTGACTCTATTGTAATCAAGTATGGAATGCCAGTAAGGCCAAAAGTTATGTGCTTGTGTTAGGTTGTGGGTCTGCTGTAGTCCATACAGAGCACCCTGCACCACAGCAGCAGAAATCCTCTTATCAGCCCTCCCTTCTCTTTGGTCTCTGTTATGACAAACAAGTCAGTGCAACACACAGACTTTGTTCATAGCTGATTGTTCTAGCTTTATTTCTCCATCGAACACAGATAGAATTGGTTTTTATACAGATTTATGTGTCTATTGGGCTGAGTCTTAATTTTGTCATGAGTGTGTTTACTGGATGGGTGAGGAAACTTGTCTCCATTTATAGATTTTCAACATAAAAATTAAAGTGGAAAATTGACCATTGTGTTGTATTTTTATGTTTCATTTTTATATTCATCTTTAGGACAAGGGAAGCACTATGAGTGGTGGTTTTTAATCCAAAATCATCAAATTAAATCTCAAAGAAAAATGCAGACTTTTATTAACCAGAAACACAATACTGTCTGCTTTGAAATCTGATTGGTCTGCTGTAGAAAAATATTGTAGTTTGGAGAACTCCAATCCATTTGCACTCTTGTTTTTTAAGAATCATGTTTTGTGATTTGTTGAGATGCGTTGAAGAATGAGGACAATGCACAACTCTGCAGACTCGTCCAGACACACCTGCAAAGGTTCAGGACAATTTTAGGAAACAGAAAAAAAATCTAACTGTTCCTGGTGGATAGAATTTATGTACTTTATGTACCAGAGCTATTTCAATTTTTAAACTGCGGATTGGTTTTAGATTGGTTATGTTTTAGAGGGGCATGGGCTCAAGTATGGTAGATTAAAATTTTCATCAGGTGACAGAAGTTAGAAGCAGATAACTTTAACAGTTCTGAAAGTGATAAAACCCAGAATACTTTAGTGCAGAATCAGCATTCTCAAACTCTTTTATGCTAATGTTTGAAGAACACGATGATGGATTGTTTGACTGATCTCAGGGATTTTAACTGACAGCCCCGGACTCCATATTCCTGGAGTTTCAGTGAGTCAATAACTCCCACCACTGTACAATCATTACTGGTCAGGTGAATTGATGACACTGCCAGCAAATGACTGATAACTGCTCAGATTAGATTCTGAGGTTTAGCATTTGGAGACAAGGCCACCAATCTGTCTCAGGCCATTTGTTTGGCCCCCTGGAGCTGTGGAAAGTCAATCCATGATCCCATTCTGCTGGTGGATTTCCACTGTGATGAGATGACAGTTTCATCAATTGTTGGGGCTCTGACCTTACCAGTCTTCAGTCGCTGTCACAGAGCCGGGGAGGGGTGTTCACCGTGTGTATGACTGGGTGTCATCTATCTTCTTTATTACTCATGGAATAGCTTAATTAACTCCGTACCATGATTGAATGGTGAGGACCCAAGCGAGTAATTTAAAGGGCAACTGGTATTTCTGGAGTGTCATATAATTATTTATAGAAGTTTAAAGGAATCCTAGACAACAAATCTCTACATGAGACATAAGTTACTTTTAGACAAGGACAGTTTTTAATTATCCCACCTCTGTGTTGTGATGGCCGTCTGCTCAAGGTGGAGCAACAATCATAACCACATGACTTTTAGTTACTCGTTTACTTAACATATGCCTGACAGATCCACACTTGCTTGTAAACTTGAAATGTAGCACGCAGGTAAAATGCTTGCTACACTGTTCCAAGAAAACTAACTATCGAGGAGCTCCAGTAGTATTTTGGTTCTTAGGCTTAAGTAAGGTGATTAAAGAAAAACCTGAATTTCAGAGTTTCAAAGAGGTCATTAAGTGTCAGGGAGGCAGTGGTGTCCTGTCAGAGCCAGCAGAGCCTTCTCTGCTAGCCCTAGAAAATTGAAAAGAAAAAGTGTAAAATGTTTTAATCATATTTAAATGTTTTAATAATTTAATTCTTATTCTACAAGCTAGTTGCTTATTGATATTATTGAAGCTTCCTTTAATTTCCTATTTTAAAAAGTGCCTTAAACGTGCTGAGGCGAGCAGTTCCGCCTCAGCACCTGCTGTACTTATTCAGCTACCCCTTTGTGAAAAATGCCATGCAGGCCTTAGTTGACATAACTGACAGAATTATCAGCCAGTCAAAACTGACATACAATGACTGTTTCCCACAGGCCCAGCTGTAAGTCAAGAGCTTCCACTACGTTCCCCGTAACTGTAGAGAACTTGGTATTTACAAAATGGCAGCCGCATCCGCTTATTTTAAATAAGCAATAGCTAGAATAATCTAGAAAATTGGCTGGACTTCTTTGTTTATCATTCATTTCAAGCTTTGTACCAAGTTGAGATGAGAGCATCTACATAGTGGAGAGATCAAATATTATTGTTTATTCATTGTTGTGCTTTGAGTACCGTCTGCTTAACTTCAGTATTTCTACTGCTATAGAACTGCTTCAAATCCAATGTCTGATGTTACACTGTTTTACCTAAAGTCGTGTAACTAGGACTGCAGCTAAGAATTATGTTAGTCATCAATTATTCCAGCGATTATTCTGACAATTTATTGATTATTCAGATAAAAAAATTGGCACATTTTGTGTAGTTAGCCTGGAAAATATATTTCTAAAAATGACTCATCTTCATATCACAGACCTGTTTGTCCTTAATGATAAGTTTCCCATTTATGCATGCATCGCTGATGAAGGATCTGTAACCTGAACTAAATTACCCATGTTGATCTCGTAGAAAAAAAGGCTAAATATTATATAGTAGAAATAGTTTAGAAACTATAATTACTATAAAAATTAGAAAATGATCAACTTTTAAAATTTCAGCTGTAATGGTTACTATAAAACGCAGAATCAGACGAACTGAAATAAACCCGTATATACCCGTCATGCTTAACAAAGAGCTAGGAACAGTTAAATTACAACTATCAAGAAAATATGCTTTATTAACAAAAACTGGCAACATAAAAAAATATTTTTTTAAAATACATCAACTTAACAGAGAAGCTCTTCTGAAACACAGAGGGAACTACATTCAGTGCTGGACTGAGCTCTGTCTGGAGAAATTGAAGGATGATGGTGTGGCATGTTTTTATCACGATAACAAACTTATTGATGTGTGATTTTGATTCTTTCTAATTTATAGAAAACACCACAATTCCAAAGTTGTGTTTTTTCGACATTAAAAGAAAATGTACATTTTTGCACACATTTGTAATGGAAATGCATAAAGTTAGCTAACAGTGCATTTAGCCTGTTGAAAGCAAAAATACAATCCTAAAACACAACAATGTCATCAGCAAAGTCAGAGTGTCTGGATACTGCAGAAGTGGCCTCAGTGTCAGGTTATTGCAACATTTGAGCAGCTTTATGTTAATCCTGTAACAGTACTGCCTATGTGTAACATTTGTGATATTGGAGAGTTAACTACCTAAGGCAACACATCTTTCAGTTCAAGTTCCAGAGTTATGCATTGGGGTGTTGGAATTAAACAAAAAGAGGAATAAAGCATCTACTGAATTCTTAAAACTACAGATAAAATGACATAAGATTTTATTTCCCTTCTCAGACACGTGCCAAAACTATATCCAGCTCCTGTGAGTGTGCTCCAACTCTCTTTTGAAATTCACACCTTTAACACTCAGGCGAGGAGTGAGGCTTCAGCTGCAGCTCTACTTCTATCTGGTAAAGATCAAACCTTGAGCTGGTAATGAGCTCTAAGCAAAACAGGAGTGTGATTTTGACATAAGACTGAGCCTCCTCACACCTCTAACAAGCTAACTGGCAACTGGAGCTGTGTGAGTCAAAGTCGGAGTCTGATAAATCATTGAATATCCATTTCAGTTGTGTTTCAAAGACTGCCAAATCTTTAATCTGATCCTAAGTAGTGCGTTGGGATTGCTGTAAAGTAATAGAACTACTGCCCGCTCCATCGAAACGCGATGCAAACACTAGAAGCCTTACTGGAGCAAGTCAAGCAACAGGTTAATCAGACTAAAAAAGTGATTCACTACTGTTTTTCAGTAATTTTCTGATTTCTGAAACCCTTTTTTGTTAGACCTGTCAGTACTTTTAAGTTCTCCTCAAGAGCTGTGATTAGTAGCAATTTAAATGATTCTACAAAAACTAGACATAACACTCAAATACCCCACGTAAGGTTAGCTCTATTAAAATATGACAATAGTTTATTGTTCATTCATTATTTATTAAATGCATACTTCAGTTTTCAAAGTGGTACAGTTTTCATGTCAAATAAATTCCAAAAATTTCAAGTGGTGAATAATGAAATCAAGTAAATGCTCTTTCAAGTTTTTGAAACTTTTACTCTTATGAGACCCTGATAAACTAGTCTTGTGCAAAGGAAATATAAAGCAGTGTAAATATGTACTTTTACATTTGGTAGTATGATTTCCATTTTACAAAAACATTTATCCAACCTGATAGGAAACCAGTCGGTTTTCTAAAACCCAAGGGGGTAATTTAGATTTTCCTATTAACCTTATAGGCTAGCTTCTGGGAAAAAAACAGAGTATTGAGATAAAAGTCACAATATACATTAACAGCAAAGCACTCAGAGCCTTTCAATTCTTTGTCCAGTAGTGCTGCAAAACAACACAGATCTTTGGACTTGGGCTGTGATTACAGTAGTTTTATCAAACACTGTGCAATTTCAAAAACAGAATAGTTCCAAATTGGATCATTTGGCGTCATGCTGTGCAGCAGTCAGCTGCCAAAAACTGGCAGAGTGGGTTGATATGTTTCATAATTAATATCGGTTTGCCCAACATATCCACTTAGACAATATGCAAACCCCTGAACCTTAATGCAACAGCAACAATCACTTTAGTACTCAAACTACAGCAGTGTATTAAAAGTATAGTTATAAATGTTCTTCTTGGTGATTCTGAATTTCTTTCTTTTCACTTTCTTTTCTTGCCACAGATAATAAAATATTTTCTGTTCCCATTGTTGACCCTTAATTTGAACAATGGAACCTGTTTTTGTGAGATGAAATGCCAGTTCATAACTTCTCCATCTGCCGTCCTGTACTCTATCAGCATACGAGTACAGAAAAAAAAAAAATGTTAGTTTTAATAGCTTACTTTGAATAGAAAGAAAGAACGTTTGCCACTAAACTCTGCTGATCTTACTGCAGTTCCTGTATTTGTCAGATTTCTCAAAGGAAAAGATTTTAGTTTGTCCTGGTAAGAAGTTTTGTTTTTTTCCAGAGATGCCACTTTCCTTCCACATGCAAAAACGTCAGGTAATGTGTTTTTGTAAATTCTAAGTTGAAATTGATTATCTTTATCACGGTCCTTCAAATGACTGCTGACCTGGAAAGAAATTTTCAAGAATATTTGCTTATAACATACATCTGTTCTATTTGGTTTTGATGCAAAGATAAATGCCTAACATGCTTTGAGACGGCTCAGTATTTCAGTTTTGTACCTTCTTTTTCACTAGTCCATAAAAATGGATTATTTTGACTCTATGTGAAGATCAAATAATAATCTCATTAAATTTGGTCATTGAACTGATGATGGAATTGTGATTCTGTCTCTATGTCAGATGTGGGAGCCTGTCATTTTTACATTTTTTACAGTTGATAGGTTATCTGCCTCCTGAGTCGGTCATTTAGCTCCTGGTGTCTGGGGATTTCTCCCTGTAGTTTCATTAAGTAGCCATCAGTAATATCTCCGTCTTATTCCAGGTGACCTAAAAAGCATGATTGCTGTTGCTCAGATTGGATTTTTTGTGTCTCTTCAGACCAGCACGTTGATCTAATCTTAAGTCATTTCACATTTTTAGATAGCCTATCATTTCTCAGTATAATTTCTTAAGCAACTTTGTTAAATTTTCCTCCATTTCGGAGATGAGCCATAGAGACGCTTTCCTGATGAAACCTTTGAAAAAATAATATTGCTTGGTTAGTGTTTGGTGCTCCAGCACGTCGTCAAGGTTACGCTCAGAACTAGCAGGGACTCGGAACATTCTGTCGCTCCAAACTTTTGATGGATGATGCTACTTTTTTGCAAGGGTTGTTGTGCCTGTCGTCCTCCTGAGAGGAGGATAAGTGATGGGTGCTGCCGCTCAATACACACCCAACCTGATGAGTATTTCCTATCGATGCTTTAACAGTTATTATGTAAAAGATGTATACTCATATTTCATCCTGATGAACAGGCTCTGTTTTTTTTCTACATGGGGTGGCTGTGCTTTGGCTGCAGTGACAAACCTTATTCAGTGTTCCACAAGCCAGAGATGTCAGAAGGTCTGACTCTTAACAAAGAAACAGAGCCTGGCTTGACACATCCAGTGGGATGGTGTATATATTCAGGTATTGCAGATATACAGTGTCTCATTAGTGTCAGGCAAGTTCACTTTTGGCTTAACACACAAACAACGATTCCAGATGTAGCCAGAGAGGTCTTTAAAGGGGGTTAGACAGAAACGCCTCATTTAGATGCAAATAAATCCGTTAGATTTCTTTCAGCCGCTCTGATAGCGTGGAGCGAACATATTGACTTAGTTAATGAGGCATAAATAGCTTATTGGGTTTTTTCTGGCTTTTGCTTTTATCTGCACTGCGCTATCAAAGTATCATAACGCAGCATCGGACACCATCAGGGTTCCAGTGCAACCTGGAAGTGACTGGGTTCAGATTCCAGGACTTTCCAGACCTGGAGAGGATTGGTCAAATATGAATATGGAGGAATATTTTGTTGCTGCAGCACATTTTTTCCCCCCATTGTTTTTTGTTGAATCCTTCTTTCTGGACTTCTTTTCTTTTTTTCTATGTGCTTTTCCTTCCTTAGTTTTATGCTTCTTTCTGCCCCTCTGTTCTTCTTTTCCCCTCTGTTCCTCCCTTCTACTCTTCTTAATGTGTTTCTTTGTGTCTTCTGTTCCTTCCTCCATTGTTCTTTTTTTTTTTAAAAATGACTTAAACATTCAAAAAAATTCCATGGTCTAATGACAAGGTATTGTGTTTGTTTCCCATACGGACCACTTTAGATTACTTTAAAGATTTTGCCCTGCTATGATGACCCAACCTGCATACAGCTGCTTCTCGGTTGTAATGGAAAATGACCAGAATCATGTATCGTTGACTGAAGCCAAGTATTGAGCAGGTACCAGGGAAAAAAAGCCATGAGATTTTGCAATACTTTAAGCCCTTCTACTTTGTAAAAAAAAAAAAAAAAAGAAACGTTTTGTAGTTTTTTTTTTTTAAGTATTTAATTTTTAAAAAAAGTGTATTTGTTGAAACTGTCTCTATGTTGTGACAGTATGGGAGGAGACAATCTATGAAAAAGTTTGAGCTCCTCTGCCTTCTCCCAGTGCTGACTAGAAACAACCAATCAGAGCCAGGCGGCAGGTCTTAGTGCTGTCTATCATGGTTGTGTAAACGCTACCACTACATTACTGGTGTAAATGCTCAGGCTAGTTAGCATGGCCACAGTTGAAGGCGGATAAACAGTTTTCCTGGAATGTTAAGCTGTTTCTCTAACATTAGCACATTGAGGAGCAAACTGTCCCTACATGATTGGCAGCGCTAAGATCCTCTTCTCACTCTGGTTGTTGTTGTCTGATTAGTTTAGTTTTTTTCAGATGGCAATGGTACCCCAGAAAGCTCAGTCTTTTCACTGACTAAATATCTTATAATTTACTGTCGCAACATAGTGACGCTATTAAATAAAAAGAATATATATATATATATATATATATATATATATATATATATATATATATATATATATATAAAAGTTACACACTGTAGCTTTAAGAGCCACGATGTTTCTGGTCAAACTGAACTCTGTCTGGCAAAGTTCTGTCTGCTTTGATTCTATAGGTCTGAAGTGGTATTTGGACTGTTATTTGTAAGAAATGACATTATTTGACCTATATGAAACTTTTGATTGTAACTAAAAAGCAAAAAGAGGCAAAAAGACAAATAACGTATGCACTCACACTCACTACTACACTCCCATTAGAATTATTAATATGAACATCTTTGGTAGAAAGTGAAAACAATCCAAGAAAACTAATACAGTTTGTAGTTTGTCAAAACTTGGTGTGTACATTACCAAAAATGCAACTCTGTACTCTACAGGTCAATGGAAAATCAGGTGATTCTTTTTTGGGAAGGCCCAGCTTAAAGAGAAGGAATTCCCAAAGTTGTTTTTCCTCTGGAAATCCACTCACAGATATGCTGATTCAGCTTTAAACCTGTTGGACTTCAATAGTTCACACTTTGTTGTCCGCCTCATTTATTTTTGGCAGCAGATCTGTGTAGCATCGTAAGCAAAAGCCCTAAAATAACCATCCTGATGTGTAAGTTCCGGCACATCAACCCACACACACCTGCGCATGTCATGTATTATTCCGTTGGCGCCACTCGAAGACGTGGAAGCGATCCTTACGGAGCAGCAGGTTGTGATGAATCTGACGGTCACGGTTGGTCAGGCCCGTTGGAGTATGATTAGTGGCCCTGGCATTTGGAAAGCTCATATGTCAGGGATGCGATGATCAGCCTAATCTGGATCATTGTTTGTAATGCCAGCCCACGTTTGCAGTAATTGATGCTAATGGACCTGGATGGGACATCACTTTTACTTATTCCGAGGCAATTATTCATCGTTAGCTGCTTTCCTTCGGAGAGTCACAGGGAAGCTTTTTGTGTAGAAACAATCAGGGGCATTCTGGGTGTCTTTGACTGAAAGGACTTGTGTTCTCCATCGAGGCAATCGTCTTTGCTTTTATGCTTTCTTTTCAACACTTACACATCCACATGAACTTTGAAAGGCGTTCCTCCGGTTGATCCCAGGCCGTCCACCATGGACAGACTGAAAGGCATCAGTCGCGTTGCAGATGACGTTCTGCTACTTCCACCAAGCCCACTTCCAACAACAATGCTTCTTTTGCTCTTTTTTGGGGCAGCTGAGAGTGGATGGTTAGAGGTGGAAGATGAGGTGATGATGGTGGGAGTCATCGGACACGGCCAACAATTGCGGCGTGCTTTCAACGCGGTGGTGGGGGGGGGGGGGCATGGGGGGGCTCTAGTGAACTACACATCCCCACTTCATGGCTTTGATCTCAGCCAAAAATAAAACCAAAACAAGGACTTTTTTTGGGGGAGACGGGGGTGATTCAATTCAGAACCTTAGATCTCTCTTGCTTTTGTTGACTTTGTTCTGTTAGCTCATTTTTTGGTAAGGCTTGGGTGCTTTTATCTAACCTTCTGTCGTTTCTTTAGATGAAAGTAAGTGGTGGGATTAGTACACCTCCCCCCCACCCAAAATAAGAAAGAAAGCAATTTTTGAGAATCTAAAAAGCCCCTCCTAAAAATAGTAATGTACTTTAATGCAAGCCATTTTTCATTACATTGCAAAAACATAATATTTTGTCAAGTATTTTTGGTTTAGTTTCTGGTGCAAATATCTTATTACATTTGACTTAACAAATGTATAAGTAACTTTTGAGCAAAATGTAATTATTTTAAGTCTATAATTCCTTAGTATTGATGAAAAAGTATTACTTCCACTGGCAGATTGTTTCACTTCTGGGAAACAGTGAAATAATCTCCCAATGGAACAAATACTTTTTCATTAATATTAAGAAATTAGGTAGCACTTTATTTGAAGGGGTGTGCATAAGACTGACATGACACTGTCATAAACATGACATAACACCTGTCATGAATATGAAGACTTGAATGTTTATGACAGTTGTCATGAAGTGCCATTCGGTAAATAATGACACTTTTAATGCAATTTAATCTTTAATTCTCAAAGATCAATAAACTTTAAATCCTATTGAACATTTAACACTGGAACTGGAAGACATTTTAGATTTGCAAAATTAATAAACAAAACAACAAGTGAAATGGATTATGGAGTGCCTGTAAACAAAAATGTCCTTCAGAAAAAGACTAGTTGAGACAGAAAGACTTTTGTCATTCAGTTTTTGTCAGAAGAGATGAGACGAAACATTAAACTGAAATTTTTGCTCTTTTTTTAAATGAACATGCAATTAATTGATTTATTGCTTATTGCCACAGCCCTACTGTATTTTGCTGAAAAGTTACTTATGAGTTTGTTTTGTTCAACTTGGTGTACTAGGATGTTCCGAATAGAAACTAGACCAAAATGACTTGGTAAAATGTTGTGTTTTTACAGTGAAATTCTTGCCTCACTGCTTTACTGTACCACCACTAGCAGAAAAGGGACGAAGTTAATTAGAAAATAAAATAAAACAGCAGAGTGGATGAATTAGTGACAAGCTTTCATCAAAGACCTCTGATCAGAAATGCCAGGCAGAGATAAAGCCTTCTGCGAGGAGCGAAGTCAATTAGCCTCGCAACAACATTAATCACCTTTGAGCGACAGCTAAGAGATAACGGCAAACACTCCTCAAACAAAACTAACCAGAGGAAATGAAAACAAGCCGCTTGATTTGGGCACAGTGGACCAGACCGCGCGCTCTCACTCTGTTTGGCTGCCCGCTTTTCACAGTCCGGTAAATATAATTAAGAGCGACGGCAGCTCGCCGTGTTAAGAACGACTTGCCAACAGAGAGTTTGTCATCCGCCGTGCGGACCGCGACTTCATCCTGGATGCTCAATTATTCTGCCGAGGGGATGACACGTTCTCCTCCAGAGAGGAGCGCTGACGAACATTAATCAGATGAGTGGATTAACATGTGGAGTGAGAACAGATCCAGACACACCGGGTTGCTTTTTTACTGTTTTTCTTTAGAAGAAAGAGTAAAAATGCTGCATTTTGAGTTTTAGTTCTCACTAGACTAACTATGACAGGAGACTTTTAACAGCTACAAAGTAATTGCAGGAAAATGTTAGACTGATGTCAGTAATCGATGGTTTATCATATAACATGAAGTGGAATTATTACTATTATCATTAGAGTTTCAATGGCTCTTCAAAGTCACTTCCAGCCTGGACAGGTTTCCTCTTCAATGACTCTTTGTCTCAAAGAGGTAAAGTAATAAAATAGGGAATGTGAGAGAAAACTGAGTCAGCATGGCTCTTTTTACTTTTTATCCTGTTTTTTTATTATTATTCTTTTATTAACTAAAAAATCTAATTAAAAAAAAAGAAATGGATATGAGTACAAAAATAAAACAGATTTTGTTTTAAGGTGATGTGATGATTATGACCATATAACTGAATACAGTCTGGTGAAGCCTGTATAGACGGGACCAGACGATTGGCAGTAGGATTTAATAAGCACTGACTTCTTCCTACTCCTTGTTGAACTGGATATGAAAGATTTGTTTTTAAATATTATTCCTATTTGTTTCATGGTTGGATACAGCTTGTTGCCAAAGCCAGTTTCTTTAACGATGCGTTTTAGTGACTTACCTTGTG
>NW_015114577.1:37046-52226 GCF_001443285.1 Poecilia latipinna
TTGTGGAGAGGCTTGTTGGACAGCTGTCGACTCAGCAGTCTTCCCTTTGTGTAGACTTTCAAAATGAAGCCATTCTTTATTAGTCTTTTGCAATATTATAATTTTTTGAGATTGCGAACATCATTATCATCAAAATAAAAGTATAAATAAATAAAATGTGTGCAATGAATAAATATAGTGAATGATTTGTACATTTTGTATTGAATTAGTAGATTATTTGGCTTTTCAGTGGTATTTTAGCTGAGATGTGTTTGTAAATAGCAGAACAAAGCACACCCATCCTTAACTGGCTCTGTTTTAGTTAAAGCTGTGGTTGCAAAATTTCTAAGTAGCAAAGCGAAGAGCTGCTGAGGCCAGCAATTGGCAAACTAGGGGCCAGACACCCCAGATGGGGGAGCGGCGATGCGGTGCAGCGGCGAGGCGTGTGACCGGGGTCAGAAGCCGTTAAGTTGAGTAAAGCTGCTCCGGGCTGGAACAATAACACAGCAAGAGAGCTTTCAGACCTCCATCGCTGTCTGGTTTCAGGGTACAGACAGCAACGCATAAAAAAACTAAACAAAAGAACAGTCAGTCAAACCTGCAGCCAAACTTCCTGTCTTTTTCCTGTTGATGTTACATTTATTTTTAGCTAAATAGGTTTTAATGAAGACTGTTAGCAGCACCTCCATCCTGTCACATTAACACCAGCATTTCTTCCTGCTGCTGCTGATGCTGTGACTCACTTCCCACTGCAGCTGGTAAACACAGAACCAACCAGGTACCATCCCCTCCTCCGTCCAGCAGAAAACAGAACATTGTACCAGAAGGTTGCTCTCTGCTAACCCCATAACGCAGGTCCAGTCTGAAGTTTGCTTCCACTCAGCATGATTTTCAAAATAACTTGAGGCTTTTTAAAATAAAAAAAAATGTGTGTTTTCTGGTACCAGAGGTCTTTATCGGCATGGATCAGTAGAGAGAGATTCTGGAATTGAACCCTGGGCGTCTAACAGCCTCCGACTGTGGGGCAGCAGCTCTACCTCTACGCCACCCACTGCCCCTAACTTCAGTCTTTTATATTTCAGCTGTTCTTTTTTGGGGGGTGGAATTACTATCCATAAATACATCTTTAATGACAAAATAAGAACTTGGAATTCCTAATCCAATCAGGGTCAAAACTGTACATTTGAAGGTTCAGGTCTGAGTCCGTTGCCACATGTTCCTTATCAAGTTATAGAAAAACTGCAATGTTTTCATAGCCATCATCAACTTCTGGGACAATTTTGTCTCCAGCTGATGACTCTGCTATTTCAGAATTCATTTCAATTTGAACACTTTTTGAGCATTGTCCATAAATGTTCAGAACTGCTGAAGTCAGGGCTTCAGCCTCCCTTCGTCTCTAACAGCAGCTCTGTTGAAGCTGTTTCAGTCATCTGGCTCACTGATATCCAAACTTTTTGTCACATGGGCCTTAATTTTTACATTGAAGAGGAGCACAAGAAGGCCAAAAGTATTTTTTAATGAAAAAGTTAAACCATTCAAATGTACTTTCTGTCAGTGTTGGTATAAAGGTCAATATTTTTTCTTTTCCAATTATGTCTCTTCAACTTTAAGTCTAATTTACCTGTAATGTATTTGTGAACATTTCAGCGACAAGGCAGTTCAAACTTCTCTACACGAGAACAACATAATCCAGTAGCCAATTACCAAACAAGTAATAAACATTACATTTTTTCAAGAACATCAAACAATATACATCAGATATTTTGATCAATGTTCTCATTTTTTATGAATCAAATGCAGCTCTAAACAGATGGGTTTTTAGTCTTGATTTAACTTTGCATAGAAGCTGGATGCTGTATAAATGAAGCATTGGTTCGATAGTACAAGAAAAATACATAAAATATGGTGATGTAAAAAGTCTGACCTGAACTGCACATAGTTGTAGGCCTACCATGATAACAAATTTTGCTGTGCATTAAATTGTACCAGAAATTATTGCGATAAACAAATAATTTGAGACCATTTTCAACTAATATAATAACAATGACATAATAATACCAGCACACTAAATAAACCCCCCCCCCAAAAAAAAAAAAAATCATTCATTTCTAAAGAACATTTAACACTTAAACTGGAAAACATTTTAAATATACAAAATAAAACAACACAAAATGAGACAACAATAAATAAAATGGATTATGAAGTCTCTGTAATCAAAAATGAAATGGTCATTCAGCTTAGACAGGGAAAACAGGCAAAAGTGGCAGGTAGTGCAGACCAAAATGTTTGCAGCGTTCTTCAAAATGACGTTTCAGTGATATTAAAGGGGAACATCTATTTTTCGTGCTCATTTTAATTGATCATGCGATTAATTGATTTATTGCTTATTGTGACAGCCTCACGTAGTTTTAGGTAAAACTAATCAAGTGACAACAAAATGTTGCCTCCTAGAGTCAGACACACCCACTGGACCCTGAAGGCATCAATCTGACAATACTTCAGAAACATTAAAAAAAATCATCCTCTAGTAGGGTTTAAATAACTATTAGCTCAGCAACGAATGAAGCTTAAGAGCAGACTTATGCTTAAAGAAATAATTTGAGACTTGCCAGATAATGAAATTTGCCTGCGGCCTATAATGACATATTATCTGACCTCACAGTACTCTTCATAAATCAGGGAGCCCAATAATTTTACATTTAGATCACTTGGCGCTGAACTAATCAGCAATCTCATTTGAAAGTGGACTGCTGGCAGTTTTTTTTTTTTTGGTGACGTGTGAGATTGCAAGGAGAGGCGCCATGCCCACAGCGCTGCTCACCACACAGAACTCAACAATACATAGCATATTGCAGATCCAGGTTAATTAAGGTTAATAAACCCAATTTGGTAGAATATGTATGGATAAATTTGAGGCATTGTGTCACCTGTCTTTGCGGATTAATTAACAGGCTGTCTGTCAGGCTTCTTAGTTAAAAATAACATTTGGATCCTGGTTGATGTGCTGCAGTAAAATGCATTAGGCTAACAGGCAAGAGCTAAAAATAACCAGCAAGTATCGCTGAAACATTTCATGTACTCTCCAAACATTCACGCTCTTTGCATTTTTTAATATTTACAAATAACTTCTATTTTTTTTATTGTTATTTTAGTAGCTTATAAATATACATTGAAAAAAATAAATAAATAAAAAATAATAATAATAAATAAGAATAGTAATGTAAAGTACTTTTTTTCAGTAACGTTATCACTTATTACAACACATTTTATAGATTAATTACCCTCACATGGTCAAAAGATTTTATTTCTGTTAATTATGATCATTATTCCACTTATACTTATTAAAAACTTGACATTAAAAATGGGAATATTAAGATCGGTCCTTCCAAGATCCAGACCAAAGCCGAATGTTTAGAACTTGACAAATATTTCAGGAAGTTACTTTTTTTACACCACAAAATACAAAAATCATCTGAATAGTTGACTTCTGAAGACAAACAGATCAGGTTCACCCAGCCTGCAAATGCAACACACATTAACTTTTCCACCGGAGACTGAAAGGCCCAATTCTGAGCTTTTCAACCCCCCAAAATCTGATTTTTGCCACTTCCATATGTGAAACTAAACCAGATATGTTTCTGACTTTTATCTCATTGATGTGAGACATTCGTCGTAATTCTGCATTAAAAGAAGCCAGATGCGTGAAAATTAGGATGTAAACAATGGCTGAAAATTTTGATTATGAAATTATTAAAGAAATCTGTGTCACTGAAGCGCATCACTCCACAATCCCACCACACTGAGCTCTGACTTCACATCCTCACAGACTTCTCTACAGAAGTTGCAGTCAGCGCTTCACAAAATGCCAGTGTTAGTTGTGCTTTCTCTTTCTTAGCTAACTGTGTCTTGTTATGATCTTATGATGGTCCTGTTGACTCTCACTGCTGAATGAACTTTAAAATGGATCCATTAATCGTTCATTAATACTTCTGTAAACAAAGAGCTGCTGTGACATCAACATTTGTCTCCTGTGCATGCGGGCCGCTTTGGTGTCATAAACCTTTCACACAGACAATGCGCTGCAGTCAGGTTTAATTAGTACTAGTAGTATTAACAACCAGGCAAAAAAAAAAAAAAAATGGAACTGAGGATCAAGACCTGCTGTGTGAATATAGCGATAGTTTAAAGGATTTTATGTAGGTGTATGATCTTAACGGAGGCTAAGTATTTAGATTTTTTTTTTTGTAAAAAAAAAAAAAAGAAAAGGTAAATTTTTTGCATTAAAGTTTGTTCTAACAAAGTAGGACAAAATATTACAAAGTTCAGGTTTTTTCGCGGCACTGTAAAATATCTTTACATTGTTAAAAATTGAAGGAACCCTGCTCGGGCCTTCATGTAACTCTGATGGTTACATTTGCTGAGCTCAACGCGCGTCCACCCAAAGTGTTTCTGACCTGCTGCTGCCATCAATTGTCAAAAGAAAATTAGCTCAGTTTAACAGCACTTTGGGTATCAGGACCATGGCGGGAACAGCTCTGTAATGTTCAGAGCTGGTGGGCGTGATGAATGAAAGGTAACCTGATTACCAGCGGAGCTATTAAAATCTCTCATGTGTGACTTGCCTCAGCAGCCATCTCTGCTTAGCAGAGAGGCGGCAGATTGCTGTTTGGCTCATATTAGTGGGTGTGTGTCACTATTGATTTCCATGTTGTGTTTTTTTTCTCCATGTGTTTTGCTCACGCTGGGCTCAGATTTATTATTCATACAGTCGCTGAGGCAGGGAACGGGCCGCAGCGTCGGTCTCTCCACATTTTACACCCTCCCTCCTTGCTCAAATGTTTCTCTTCACTCTGAGCCACCTGACAGGTTCAAATTGTGTTTTCTCTGTTACGCACTGTCCATATTTCCATCTGAATAATTACAGAGGCGAGGCATTACATACTGCTCACATCGGGTAAGAACTATAGGGAGGATGTTCTGGCATCGGGGAGCATCTAAAGTGCCTGTAGGCAAACAATAAGTGCCAGTTTGTCCATCCGTTTTAATGAGCCTTTTCAGTTTGTGCTTATATTGTTAAAACACTGGCCATCTGAGGCAAATAAAATCCTGCAAATGGTGCAGAACTCCCTCTGCTTTAAATGAAGTGGAAACACAAAATGCGGCAAAAGTGCAGGTTCCACCCAGGCTGTTTTTAAAATGACATCATCGCATCACACACTCTTCCTCTGTGATCGGTTTGGACGGTTGAAGGATTAACTAATTACTCCTCTCTGACTGATGAACATAGTGAGCCTCAAACCCGTATGCCTGAGAAAAAAGCAGAAAGATGGGAAAAAATAAATTTAATAAGATTTAATATGAAGAGCAGTCACAACAAGATTAATATTTAAAGCACATTGAGACGCCTTCAGTTTCACTTAAATTCATGTATCTGGAGTTCAGGGGAGAACGGTAGAGTCAGTGACTGTGGTTGGGCAAGAATGATTTAATTAGTTATCAAAAACTATTAATAATTATAATCAATCAATCTATTAACAAAACAAAGTTTGTTAACACAATTATAAATAAAATATGGTCTTTTTGTGAAAACTAATAAGTTGGGGGACCATAATGTCTCTCTGCCGTCTTCAGGTGTTTTTCAGTGGATGCCAGGAGGAGGCGTAGAGCAGTTTGTGCTCTGGTGTTCCCAGACGTACATGGAAACATTCATAGATAAATAAAAAGCAGCTTCTCTCCAAAATACAAGTATTTTACCTTCTCCACAATATATTAACTTCTTTAGAGAAAAAAAAAAAAGAATCCTTTGTGTCTACCTGAGATTTTTCATTGGAAGATTTTTATTCCATAAACAGTGGTGTCCAAAATAATTTAATATTATTAATAATAAAAATTCTCCGACAATGTTTTAGATATGTTTAAGCAGATTTTCTAAGTAGGATTTGAGCTGCCCAGTCGTGACAACACCACCTGATCCGTTTTCCATAAGACCTTCAGTTATTCCCGTGTCTCTGCAGATGTCTCTATTGGCTCCCAATTTGTCTCACTTCTGATCCTTTTGGAATCCCTGCAGTGAGTCTGGAATATTGGATAAGAGGACAATGTGACCTACGGCAACACCAGCGGCTCTCTGCAACCCCCAGAATTTTTAATTTGCCTCCACTGAAGGCTCGCTTATAAACACCTCAATCACTAGCAGAACAAAAGAAACTTCTCAATATCGTCAGTTTTTGCTGTGTGAAGCTGCAGCTGTTAGAGAATCAGTTTCTCTCTTCCAGCTGGAGAACTAGAACAATAAATTCTGAGAGTGTGTTGGCTCTGAGATCAAAGCATGTCAGTGTGTTGGAGTGGTGTGACAATACTGGTATGAATACACTTGCAAAATGTTGTGTATTGTGACTTTCAATAAAGGTTAAAACGATGTTTCAAAGTTATTGAGCTCTTTCTTGATGGGCTGTTTTTCTTAACTGCTGTTATTTTTTTTCATTGATATTTTTCAGACTTGGAGAACTTCAAGACTCACAGAAGAAGTTCTGTCTCAGTACGGGAAGGTCAAGGAGTGGTTCTGCTGTGTGGACCCCCCCCTCATTCTGGAGGTAAAATTCTCTGTTTTCATCACAGTTAAACAGAAACGACTCATTCCCTCTGAGAAAAAACTCACCTGAACCAACTTGTTTCTATTCAGATATAGGAAATCAAAAGGTCAAGAAGCATTTATATTATCTATGTGCTGTATATCTTTTTCCTGTATCGACAAACATAAGTTTGGTTTTGAAGGCTGTGGGCAAAACGGTGTACATCATAAAAAAGAGCTTTTTCCTGAACTACTTGTGTGATATTTTTACAGTTATTGGCCCTGAAAAGTATTCATACTGTGTTAAAATACATGGCTTCCCCTTAGCAATTCAAGTGAAAAACAAATTACAAAATATATATAAACAGCAGAGATGCAGCATGTTGTATATCTTGGCATTGTTCTGATATCAAGTAAAAACAGAGCCAGTATCACCAATACTGATACAGATATTGATACTTAATTATTTAACTGTGATATGTTCTCAAACTTTTGATCTCGTGTCATATTGTGATATTTATTTAGAATTATTATGTCAAGCTCTACTGTAGAATCTGCAAAAGGCTTTTAGGTGTCTATAAAATGCTAACATTTTAACATGACAAACTGTAAAATGAAGCAAATTTTTCCACATTTTTTCCTAAATGAAGAGTGAAAAATAATTTGAGAGCACATAAAGAAATCTTTTTTGAAGTTGTGTTGACATACTTCAATCCAAAAATAAAATAACATTTGAACAGAGAATCTGAAACTAAAGTATCAATCTTACACTAGTGTCAGTATCATTTTGGATTGACCTGCCAACCAGTGGCAAAGAATTAGCTCCACTCGCAGATTATTTCACTTAACACCTGGGAAAAAGTCTTGTTAGTGAAACAAATCTGCCAGTATTTTATTCAACATTAAGGAATTATTGACTGAAAACAGGATTCCATATCTTGCAAAAAAAACTTGTAAGTTAGTTTTGTCTGTTTTCAAATGTACTAAGACATTTGCCCTGGGAATGAGACCAAAGAATATTTGGTAAGAAGAGTTTTTAAATGTGGCTGCAGACAAGACAAGTCGTCACAATCTAACGGAACGTTTTCTGAATAGAAGGACCAAATATTGTCGAAGCCGACCTGTGGACTCCTGCCAACTCCTACAAGCAAATGCTGTAGTTTAATTTTAACTGCACAATTATACAACTGTGTTATTGCAGTTTATGCTGTTTTTCTATCAGTTTTATTTCTGTTAGTGTTAAGAATTGATGTCACATTAAAAGTGGCAAAAGTTCAGAAATGAGTGTTGACTTTCCAGATCTCCTTTAAACATTAAGAAAATTGCAACACAGAACAGAAATGACCTCTGAGTTTCTTTTCAGATCTTCTGTTCAGATCTTCTGTTGCTCACTAAAAACGTATTTTTCCCCCATTATGTTGTTTTGATCAGGCCTGTCGAGTGTCGCCGTCTGGAGACTAACGCGTAATTTGCCTTGATTAGAACGGTTTAGCTCATTTTCTGGCAGTGGAATGAAAACGTTTTTCCTCCCTGCAGTATGTATTCATCATTGTTTAGTCCCAAGCTAAAGGCAGACATTGCCTGAATCAAATAATACGATGCAAGGTATTTGCTTTCTCTCCGAGAGTTAAATGAGAAGATCAATACCAGTTTGGGTTAGCGCAACATAAAATAACTAGGGAGCAAAGCAAGCTTTGTTTCACATTTAAAGTCTATGAAATATTCAAAGATATTTAGTGTGTGTTTTATCATTTATTCCTTAGTATAAACCTAAATGTTTGATGTAAACAGAGTGCACTTACAGGAAGAATTATAAAATAAGATGGGAGATATAAATCTTTTATATTTGATCAGGGTTGCTTCAAATAAGAACCTAATATCCATTTAATGCCACATCCATATTGGTTTTATGTTCTTTCCCAAGATGTTTCAAACAGAATAAATCATAGTAGTGATTTATTCTGTGCAAACATTTAACACTATTATAGATCTGGATTTAAGTAAGAATGCTGACCACTGGATCAGCATCAAGAGCCTGTGTGTTCAAGGTATTTTCATCTTTATTAGCATTTAGAGATTACATCTGCTTTTTTTTGTTTGTTTTGTTATGTAATTCTAAGAAAAAGAGTCAACTATGGGTGCAGATTATATAGCACAGAGGTTCTTAACCTTTTTCTTTTTTACTTGGGGCCCATTTACATATTAACCATCTATTGATTTACCAAACTGACGTGATTTTTGTTCTATATAAAAATCATATCCATGTATTGTTTACCATCAAAAACAAAAAATATAATTACATCATAATGTGATAATCACAAGGAGATTTATTTATTATTTGGATGCAAACTTGCACATAAAACAACTTTCTGAACAGAGCAGCAATTCATGGAACAGATCGAACTGATCGAAAATTAATGGCTCTTTTGGGCCTTTAACAATTATACCACGGTGTATTAGGGCCAATACCAATAGAGATAAAGGAAGTGTATATTTCTGCCACGATTTTTCTAGAAACGCAAATGTTATGGTTGATATACAAAAGCAGGGAAATATAAAATTCTGGAGATGATTTCTAAAGGAGTTCCAAACGGGATTTCCACAGCAAAAGTGGCATCGCTATGCCAAGTCATGTGACTGAATACACCCTTTCCAGGTAGTTGAACATAATGATCCACAAACATCATGTTCACAAAATCATAGTCAAAGGAAGCTAATACAAAAGGAAATAGCAACGGCCTTTTGTGGAGCATTGACTGCAACTTCTATTGAGAAATCTGTTTGGATGCGTAGTCTGAGCCTAAAGTGGCTTCTGCCTGTTTCTGGTGCAGAGTTACATCATGACATAAAAGTTCAATAAAATCCAACAGGACCGTTCAAACTGCAGAAGCTTTGAAAACTACTGGATATGTGTCCGACTTAGTATCACATGTGGAAGTGGCACAGATCAGATTTTTTTGCAGATGAAAAGAGTTAAAGTGCCGTAAAAACGTCAGATATGGGTTGTATTTCAGAAAAAAATTTGGATTTGAGTTGTACTGCCTGCTGTGTCAATGTAGCCTAAAAACTAATACAACAAATATTGTCTACAATAACAGCACATGCCCCTTTCTAGCTTGGTCTCCAGAACTACTTCCTGCTAGAGGTATTTTGATTACATTCTCCAAGCTGACGGCCTCCCAACAGATAGAACTGATTCATGGACTGCTCTCCTGCTGTGAAAATGCTGCGTGCCTGGAATTGATTGAGTCTTAATTACCTAAATCTCATCCTTTCAGGGTTTACCTGGTGAAAGCTTTAAAAGCCTGAGGGTAACCTGCATTTTTTTTTTCTTTTAACGCTCTTTGTCTTTGTTTGATGTCTGTACAGTAAAGGTTGCTGCACTGACTGCCTTCAGATCTGCCAATTTGTGCTGAAGTAATCCAATTAGGGTTTGCCTTTTAGGGCCAACAGGGAAATAACGACAACACGTCAGGCGCCTCAGGTTCGTGAAAAGCCATCTTAAGACATTTGTCTTCACACTAATAAACAGAGCTGATGCAGGTTGTCAATTACAAGTTTGTTTTAGAGAGTCAGTGTACACATCTTGGATGTAACAGGTTTTCTGGCTAAAGCCGCAAAAGTGCCTTTGTCACTCAGGTTTTTTCACTTCTTGTAAGCAATAACTTTCATACTTATTGCTTAAATGTTTGCCTGAGTAAAAATGTGTCTTTTAGTGTATAATAAAAATGTCAGTGTACAAGAATTCATCTTTGTTTTTAAACCCATCCACCCAGCAAACCGAAAAAAGAGAAAAAAAAACATTAAAAAGAGAGATTCGTCAGTCTTAGCGCACACAGGATGGCTAAACTGTTAGCATCCAAAGAGGATCAGCTTATCCAGACGGGTAAAACTGAAATCACTGTTCAGAAGAAGAGCTAAGACTTGGCACTTCTCATTTTCCTGGATTGTTGAAAAATGTTCCATCAATGATCTGCTTGTCCAGACAGGTTTAACATATGACAAAAACAAAGGCTGATTAAAAACGCCAAGCACAGTTTTATGGCCAGATATTATGCATTTTAAAGGTATGTTTAGCAGAGATTTTAACAACACTACTTCAATGTCTAAATTCCATGTTAGTTTGCCTTAAACATGCATATGAATTCTCAACATTTTTTTCAATTTTTCAAGTTTATCTTTATATCTTTGCAGATATGTAGCAAACCTGAACCTATGATTATGCTTTAAATGATTTATCTCTGAGAAGAAAAGGTCAATTAAAACTAGTTAGTAAGTAGCAGTTTGTGGTTCCATCTGTAAACTCCAAAATTTTAAGTAAGAGAAAGTGAAGTTGTTAAATTGTCATTGAAAACCAGTATGCACACTTCACATACAAAATGTAGTGATAACTGTAGGTTTTATCAATCAATTATCAATTATGGTCATCTGTTAATCAATGTGTTATTACAGAGTTTTACTACTTACTGTTTTAAGCTTTCTTAATGACATGAAGAAAAAAAAAACTATAGAAAGAAAGACATTAAAAAAGATTCAAATGAATAAAATATAATTAGTTTGCAATCAATAGGCGTGATGGAGCACAGAGGAGAGGTTGGGGCCCCACCCTGTTGGCCTCCCAATGGCCCCCGAACCCCAGTGGCCAACCCTGGAGCAGACAGCCCAAAGGATGGAAGCTAACTTTATAATCACTGATAATGATCACAGTTATAATAAAAACAGTACATAAAAATCATAATAATGATAACAATAATGATAATTGTGATAATGATATCAATAATGATAATGATAATATTCAAAAAACAAACAAACAAACAAAATTGTAATGAAATAGTAACTGGAATGGGTTAGGGTTAGACACTGCATAAGTGACCAGTTGTGTTCAAAACCCACAAAGCAAATGCTAGAGAGATGATTCACAACATAAATGATCCTTCAATATATGGGTGACATATTTTGATGAATGATATGATTAGAAGCAGTGTGTTGGTCTGCAGTGAAAGAAGCAGGGCTCCCTCGGTGGGGAAGCTGTTTCATGCTCTGCTTGGGACATAAATTCAGGAAGCAGCTCTGCCATCAATTTTCAATTCTGCTCTTTTTTTTTACTGCATGGCTGTTTGGTCCATCAGAAGATATGCAATGGCATGTCAGTGCCTGCAAATAAATTCAATGAAACAAGATAACTAATGAGTTAAAGGCCAAACACTGCCACTGTGCATCCTGGTTGTGGATGTGGATGTGACTGCTGAGAGGGGAAAATATTAGAACAAAATGTTAGGATTTTTTTTTTTTGCCCACTAAATATACTTTTATAGACATTTGATCTTTTAAAAGAAGGATTTGTCATCTAGAAAAAAGCTTTTTTAGTTCTGTGTCTGAGTGTCTTACATTGTTCTTTAGAAAGGTGACATCAATTCTAATCTTATACATATATATAGAAATCATTAGACAGCTTCTGTCTCTGGTGACATTTAGTAAAGCAGCCATGCACCGAAATTAGAATTCATAGATCAGAAAACTGAAAAAAGTTAGACTTTGATGTCTAAAACTGTTATATTCTACCTTACAGTATTGCTCCTTTTGTAAAACTCAGACCTAAAGGGAGACCGAGCTCAGTGTGGCATCGACTTCCTGACAGTTTGTAAAAACTGTCCCACAGGAAGACTCCGTTACATTTTAATTAAATTTTCCAAGTGGGTGGAACACCCAAGGAAAACCTTTGTACTTCCCCATCCACTGCCATATGGCTGCAGACCTCCCTATATAGTGGAGGGAGTCTCAGTGTGTACTGAAGGCTGTGCTTGGCTTCCACCTGCCAGAGGGCGCTCCCTGAGGACACATTATGCATGGCAGACAGCTGTCCTGCCTGGTGCATGCACCATGAGCCTGTCCATGCAGAAAGACGTGTTTGGTCAGAAGGACGAACTTGGGAGTGGGCGGGATGTTAGTAGGAAGGGCAAGATTTAATGTGAATGTAGATTGATGGAAATGAGCTAACTTGGTGCAGAGAAACTGCAAATCCATGAAATATGATGGTATGGTTTAGGTTATCACTGAGTTCAGTGAATGTATTGGTTAAACTGTTTCCCCTGTGGAGGGTGTTTAGCATGTTTGCTGCTGCCTGTTGGGTATAGTGCATGTGAATTGGGATGAAAGAAGCAAATTTAACAAAGCTCTGCTGCTTTAGGAATAGTTGCATTACATTTGCAGGCACCTTCTCATTTTTCAATGTTTTTCTCATTGTCGGAGAAGGCGGAGGTGGGGAAGAACCAAAATGATGATTTATTCTTCAACAAAACATGAATTGACTAAAACATTACAGTCACCAACCCAGGAATGAGACAGACAGAAGAATCCTGCAAAGGGCAAAGACAAGGATGGAACTGAAA
Source organism: Poecilia latipinna (assembly GCF_001443285.1). Lineage (NCBI taxonomy): Eukaryota > Metazoa > Chordata > Actinopteri > Cyprinodontiformes > Poeciliidae > Poecilia > Poecilia latipinna. The sequence goes on from NW_015114577.1 coordinate 49,986, forward strand.
TACATAATAAAATCCTGCAACAGCTAAAATCTCACTGCACTCCATTTCATAAAAAAGGAAGTTGCGCTCAATGTCTTCTTTAGATGTTTTTGTGTCATTTCCTTCCATGGTTCTTAGTGCAGCGCCACCACAGGCGAGGAGAGGAACAGGTTTTTCAAACTGTTTGGTTGGTTTGGTACAGAGCAGTGTGAAAGCAAACCACAGCAGCTGAAAATGTAACAATTGTTGCAATTTTGTTCCCAATCAAACCAAGACTACTGGACTGTCAGGTGTGAAAACACCCTAAGATAATGAATCTACATGTCACTGAAATAGAGGCATCTGGTTGAAAGATGTGATAGTGGCATAAGAGATGTAGCACCATCTTTCATGAAACAACAGACAGTAACAATCAAATCACACCGTTTCACATTAGCTGGTTGTGTATGAATGTGTGTAAATGTAACACATATTTTCGATACGGTGTTTGTATCTTCCTTGTTACTCAGTCCCATAATGCAGATGTTGTTGGAAACTTCTGGATTGAAATCTAAAACTGAAACATGCACCAATTTGAAAATGTGTGTGAGGCTTTAGTGCTGAGCAGCATTTTAAAACATAGACCTTCTGAAAATAGAAAGGTTTTCTCTTAGAGCTTCCTTCGCATAACGATGACAGTCTGAATTCTCTGAGGATCCATATGGTTGCCCAGGTTTAATCCTGCTGTGTTTTTAATGGCGCTGTGTGTGTCGTCGATTTATTTTTATTTTTTTTCTTTTTCATCGGGGATTTCTTTGCTTTTAATCTGATTAGTACATGACACATTTCACCGTCTGCATGAGTAATCTCCTTCCACAATCCCATATTCAGTCCCACCCCCCCTTTCTCATCTGTCTGAGGACTTCAACTCTCTGAAATATTGCCACATGTTACCGTCACACCAGCCTCACTAACAGAGACTTTTCTGCAAACTCCATCATGGCGTTTGAAGTTACCTCGGCCTGACGAGGAACTTTACTGACAACATGACGGCACCGTGAAATGGGATATTCAGTGTTTTCCTGGAGTGACACGGTGAATTGATTGGAGCTTTCTAATCATGTATGAAAAGGTCACGGAGGAGCGTGAGTGTACACACACACACACACACCCACACCTCCCAGAGGGTGTGTGAGTGGCATGCTTCCTAAAGCTACTGTTAAGCTCCTTAAAGTTTACCGTATGCCCTGCCGATGTGATGAATGTTAGGGCTGTGTGTTAGATGTCTGTGTATGAGGGTCATATGTTGACCTGTGCTCCCTGTGCTCCCTGTGCTCCTTGTGCTCCCTGTGCATGTGTTTCAGTAGGGTTCTTGTTTACATCCTGTGAGCCTCCATCAGCACCTCCGTCCGCCCCGTTGCTCTGTCCTCGGGCAGCGCGGCGCTGCAGCATAAACACAAATCCCTCGGCGCGTGTGGGAGTTTGATCCCAGAAGAAATGCGCCGTCACCTGCTGTGCAAGGGGAAAATAACAATAGTGGAAAAACATGACAGGCTTGTCCACACAGGACTCACTTAACGGTGCAATTTTAGGCTGAGTCCTTAACACTTCAAAGGGAGCATTAAGGTACCTGACAGAAGGGAGCTCAGTCCCTGCTCACTGCACCGACTGATAGATCTTTACATCAAACCGGTTTTTTCTCTGGTTTGTTGATCAGGGGTGATAGAAATCTCTGGAATAAAATACATTCTTTAACTTTTTCCACATTCTTGCATGGTACAAGCACAAGCAATCAGTTTTATTGATGCTTGAGATTACACCATGTAAGGATGTGAAAAAGTTCAACTCTAACATTTCTTTTTTTCTTTTAATGATAAAAATTTGTAAGATGTAGCATGCTTTTTTATTCAATAAAAATATTTTGTAGATGCAGCTTTTGCTGCAGCAACACCTGCTAATTTTTTGGGGTATGAGGTTCTAGTGAGGTAACCAGGAATTGCTTCTCAGCCGGACCTAACCAAAAAATATATAATATGTTTATGATTTGTTAACAAAATTAATTAAAAAAATTAATTAGATCATTTTAATCCAAAACCATACCTCAACAAAAGACAATACATACCTGCACACACACACGCACACACACACACACACACACACACACATATATATATATATATATATATATATATATATATATATATATATATACATCTAGAGACATCTACAATGTGTCAAGTAGATGGCACTGGTCTCTTCAGATCTTCTATCACACAAGACCTG
>NW_015114577.1:56472-69356 GCF_001443285.1 Poecilia latipinna
ATTCAGTCTGTCGGTGAATTACAATCAGGCATGACGACCTGGAAAGCATTGAAATTATGCGTGTGTGTCAAACAAAACTTTATCTCTGGAGACTTTTTTTTTTTTTTTTTTTTTTTTTAGATTATTTTTCTCAACTCTAGCTGGTATTAGTGCTTGCTTCTTCTGGGCCAACCGGGTGGCTGCACTGGGAGTCTCCCAGGTTCATGGCCGTTGAGGATTCATTTTCTCCCTGAGCTTTCAGCTCTACCTGTTGAAAGAATGATGCAAGCCCGCAGCCAGCGCTTCAGCTGCATCACTTAGACATTGCATGGATGTTGCAATCCTGCTCCCACTCCTCCCCTCCACCTCCTCCAGGGAAAAGATGTTACAGTCATCATAACATTCTGATTTCTCAAAGGCACACATCTTGTTTTTTATCAGTTTTTTAAAGCTACTGTTTGGCATGAGCTTTGTTTGCTTTAATGCTCATGTGATCAGTTTGATTTCAATGTGAAGCTGCTTTTTTCTGCTCTACTTTATAAAGGTTAGTCATTGACTTATTTAACACTCTGTGTGCTGATTATTATACATATTATATTATTTATTTTATTAAGAATACAGTAAGTGTCTTAATACATGAAGGTGAGGCGATGTGCACTATTTAGTCATATTTGTCCTTTTTCTGTCTAATGCTAAGGTCAGCTAACCTGCCTAGCGGAGCCGCTACTCTGACCCATTCAGACAGGATTAAAAATAACCCGGTGTTGTTGTTTTCCAGTCATGTGGTGAAGCTTTCCTTCTCTCTTTCCAGTGTCCTGCCCTGGCAACTTCAGTGTCAGTGCCATGTTTGTGCTGCGAAGGGAGTAACGCAGGTTTGCCTTGTTGTACAGCAGACTTTATTAAATTAATTCCACAAAAGGCTGTTGTTTGACAAGCTTTAAATGTTATTGGGCCATTAAACTGAAAAAGAGATAAAGGTAACAAAGACAGACAGTGTAAACACGTTGAAGTGGGAGGGAAATGAAAAGAAGAATGATAAACTAATAATAATAATAATAATAATAAACAGTTGGTGCAGTTGTTAGCACTGCTGCCTTGCAGCTCCTGGGTTTGAATCCTGGCCTGAGTCTGCAGTTCTCCCCATGCATGGTTGGGTTTTCTCTGAGTATTCTAGCTTCCTCTCTAGGCTCAAGACATGAATGACTGTTGAGTTAATTGAAAATTTTGATCAAGATGAAAACAGGTTAGCAGCTTTGGTAGTGCACTCATTTTCAGAATATTAACTATTCCAAATATGTTGCTTGTCCAGCCGTTAATTGAAGCAGTTGTTGTTTTCATTTGGTGTTAATAACTGAATTTGACAAGCTGAAAATCTGAACATCTACATAATCAAAATGTACTTTAAATTGCTGTTATCCCCGCAACCTGAATCCAGATAAGCGAGCGGGCGCTTTTTTTGGTCTCTTTCAGACCAAAAATTTATACAAATCAAAGATATTTTGCAGGTTATCATAACCTTCACACATATTTCACTTTGATCTGTTCTTTCTATGTAAATTCTTCTTTTCTAACTGAGAATGCAAGTAATTACATTTTCCCCTTCAGTCTACATGCATTTCGAAGACAGAAATCTTATTTTAGAGCACAAGATTAATTTATTTCACCAGAACTTTTAAAATACGTTCTGGTGAAATAAATCACCAACACACTCTGCACACACCTAGAGTGTGTTGCATTTGCAGGGTTTCTCTAGTGTTTGTGTTGAAAAAAACGTTACAATTACAGAAATGTGAATGTTCATGAGCAGCCATTATAATTTGGAAATAATAGCGTGCAAGTCCCAGGGGCAGGAGCAATTCAAATGTGTCAAGTGTGAGTGATGAATTTATACTCGAAGAGAATATTGTCATTGTTTGTTTTTAATATATCTTTGAAAATGATGAAAACTTGTGTTTTAATTTTGTTTGTGTCTATTTTGTGATGTACTTTTCCAATGTACATCAATGTTAAATTGGCTGAGGCGGCTTTTTGAATTTTGTCTTTTGATTGTGTTGATGTCTCAATATGTTTCATTATGTATTTTGTTTTGTGATATTTGTAAAAGTAGGATTTTCTTATAATATTTGTGGTGTGGAGCCCAGGAAGAACAGTCTCCTCTGTGGTAGTAATAAACAAACCACTCACTGAGTTTAATCCGTCTTTACTGTCATTGTTACTGGTGTAGAAAAAACACCTACATAGTGACAGCAGTAACAGTGACCTCCACCTATCAGCACTTACAGTCTGCAACTTTAGGACTTACTGGAAGGCCAGAACCCAGGATGAATGGCTTTGTCACTGCGGGTTGTAAATATGTTTTGCTATAATCACCATGCGGAGGTTCAGAGAAAGACATTGGATTAAAGCAGCTTTGTCGTTTCTTCTCCTTTGTCGTTTCTCGTTTGTTCCTCCCAGACATTCAGATTGGGTCTCCTTCATGTCCATCACTAAAAATCAGAAGCTCAGTGTGTCTTTGTCTGCCTTCCTGTGAGCCAGCTGTACTAATGGGTTGCCAGTGTGACCCAGCCGCGTTCTTTCAACCACACAATTACTGTGTTTAGCTGTGTACTAATGCTGCTGACCTCTGCTTTCTGATGGGGGGAGACCTTTAAGGGCCACTCAAGACTCAAGTCCCTTGTGGGTGTTTCTTTCCCTTGTACTAATCTTTCCTTCTTTCTTTCTTTTGTTCTTTCTTTCTCTCCCTTTCCTCCCTCTTTCTTTCTCTCTTGTGTGTGTACTGTCCCTGTTTCTCCTCCCACCCGAGGCTTTAAGAGTACAGAGCATGTGCATCCTGTCTGGTCCTGTAAAGGAAACAGTGGATCAGAAGATTCTTTAAGCCTGGGGCAAATACAGGAGAACTGCACTCTGCAACACAATATGGAGAGACAAACAGCTTTTTGAACACGTCTTCTAAAGATGCTGCTGAAGATTCTCACAGAAAAAGATTGGAAGTTCTGATCAGAAAGATCCGTCAGTTTGTGACCGGAACCAAACCATTTTATGCCTTATTGGTAATCAGATGGCTTTTTAATCAGTGAATGCATCATAGTTAAGTGCTAGAACGTTTCCAAATCAACAGCGTGTTGTGTTGTTGAAGTGCAGAGCAAGGAAGACTCAAAGTGTTAACCTGTCAGTGAGGTGTTTAAAGACGAAGTCAGATGGAACACATGGCCTTAGCATGGCTGCTGCTCTGTCAACCTGCTACTGTTTTAAACTCGGGGCAAAAGCTCAGCATATAACAGCATATAACTCTTATTGTTGTTTCAATTTTTTTAAATAATAATGAGACCTTGTTTACCTTCGGTGAGCCTGGTCTCTCTCACACACTGTGTGATGTCGTCTCTACCCCTAATATGAATAATTTTATGATTGATCAGAAAAACTCCTGCATAATTGCAGTGCGGATTCTCTCCTATTGGCTGGTGTGTTTGCAAAACCATTTACTCTCTTACAGCTCTGATTGGCTGTAAGCCCAAGACAGCGATAAGGAAGACAGTTTAGCTTCTGCTGCAGTGCAGAAGCTAACTAGTTCATAAAATATTATTCTGTTGCCTCTAAATCTACCGCTATAAATTTCAGTGTATTAAAAAGTTGACTTTGTAATTGTCAAGTTTCTTCAGATTTCTTTAGTTCAAACTTGAAAAGATTTGCTTGAAAACTTTTTGCCCGCTTGTCTTTGTCCTAGTTTTAAACTCAGATTGATTACATTCAAACAATTTAGATTAATTTATCCACTACTAGACATTTACTTCTTTTGTTCTTTCTTCTTCTACTTGCTGACAAAAAACAATATGTTTGTTTTTCATGCTGGAAAGAGCTATTGACTGATTTGATATAAATATCCATGGCTCTTTCCGTAGGGCCTGTGGGGCTCATCAGAGGGGACGGCTTTACTGGGAGGAAGAGAAGCAGGACAGTTCATAGAAATGAATCACATTACAGGAAAAAGAAACAGGCCTGTGCTGCATGGATGATGTCACTCATGTGACATGTGTAATCGCTGATTACATTTTTATATTCTAGCTAAGTTGGTTGTATGAATTGTGAGGGCAGAAAGCTGATTACAATAACTCGGACTGTGATGTTCAAACGGCCATGCTTCCACCACAGATTTCTGTCTGACAGTATGTAGATTTATTTTTTTTGTGATTGAACAAATTATTTCATAATTTTGAAGCAGAAGGAAAATGATGGCTTATTTTCACAAATAAAAATGTAGAAAGTGTTTTGATCACACTGTTCTCCAGAACTGGATTTACAGTAGGTTTTAACTTTGACTAGGTCACTCTAACACATGAATATGTTTTAATCTGAGCCATTTCGCTGTAACTCTACCTGCTGAATTCTGACGCCGCTCCATCTTTGTTTCCATTTTGTGAAGAAGGATGTTGCGTTCAGTCTTCTTCTGAGGTTTTGTTTTGTTTTCTTCAGTGGCTCTTGGTGCAGCGCCACCACAGGTGAGGAAGGGAACAGGTTTTTCAAAGGGTTTGGTTCATTTGACACAATGAAAGTGAATCACATCTGAAAATTGAACAAATATTCCAATCTTACAGTCTACCAGACTGAGGTGTGAAACCACCTGAAATTCTCACAAAGTGCTTTAAATATAGTCTTCAGCTCTGTTAAATAACTACCAATGGATATTAATGTGCCCTGCGATAGACTAGTGACCTGTCCAGGGTGACCCCACCTCTCGCCTGGAACGTTAGCTGAAGATAGGCACCAGCAACCCTCCTGACCCACTAAGGGACCAGGGTACAGAAAAAGGATGGATGGATGGACGGACGGACGGACGGATGGATATTAATGTACATCAGCAAAACTTTCTCTTTGGTGGTTTGAGGAAACAGTCTACCAGGGGTTCATGCATGAACTACTTATTGGGAACATTATTACCTACTATTCATCCTGAGCTGCTTTTACTTTGAGTGGTCCTGTCAGGCTAAAGTACTTAAGACTCCCTTTAAGGATTATTATAATTTATGTTCATGTGAGACCTAAATTGAAAAAGCCATCTCTATAAAAGAAAAGAGGAAAGTTGAGGTTCTCAATCTATGTCAAACCAAAGAATGATGTCTAGATTTTAAAAACACTCAGATTTCTTTTCTAGGTAAAGAAAAACTTTTCTAGTTGTTTTTTTTTTCTTTTAGCTTTCTTTCAGTTTTCTGGAGGGTTCTTTTGTTTGTTCGTTTTTTTCTACCAAAGTATTTTATAAACTTTCTATTATGTGCCATCTTGTGAAAAATAGAGCATATATGTGCTTAACAGAAAAGACTCAATTACGTTCATTTACGTGAAAAACATGACAATTAGCGCGTTGATCAAAGATATGATTATTTTTCACCTATCTTTTTTTTAAATACCTAAGAAAACAAATTAGATGAACAATTAGTTATTCATCTAGAACAGTGAAGCTTGCAGTTTGTCATTTATGGGTAAGCTAAGGAAGTGTTATCAAATGTTCATGTGAGATGAGTCTAATTTCCTAGTGTTAGGTTTACACCCACCATTAGTTAAAACGTTTCACTGTGGGACGGGAATGTCCTTAAGAGGTCAGTATGTCGATAAAAGTTATTCACACAGTTGAGAATTTACCTAAAAAAGACATTAGCATTTATTAATGTATGCTTTTTGAGAAGAAATGAAAACCTAAAAGGTATTTTTGCAATAATACCAATCAGAAAACATTATTACCTACATCCATTTAATGTAATGTTGTGAAATTCTGAACAGAATGAGTTTTTATTTTTTCTGCTTTCTTTATAAGCAAAATACCTTCATAAAATGCTTCAGTTTGTTTTTTATTTTACCTTTTTGCTGACCAGTGTCCCTCTATATCTGTGTTAAAGACAGGGTTTTTTTTTTTATATAAACCTTGAGAAAATTAAATACAGTTTACAAGGATCTGTACAAAAGTTTTACAAAAAAAATGGCAATGTTTTCTTTCTTATTTTTCAAACCTAGAGGTTTTGCCCTGCTGATGTTGCCTGTTACTGAGATTTTTTGTCTTGGTTATGAGCATGGATGTTGAAACCACATCCGTGGAAAATGGGCTAATGTTAGCATTCAGCTTGTAAACATCTATTCGTTTAGCTGGCTGAAGCTCACGTGGCTTTATACGGAGTCTCAAAAAATCTCTGACTTGACAAATACGGTGGCAGTTTTTAGGACACCCATGTTTTTCTCCTGCTGCTGAGGTTTTCACCCAGTGAACTTTGCTCCGTTGCTAGGCTACCGCTAGCATGTTTCCTCTCTTTTTTAATCTGACTTGTTGATAATTCAGCTCCCTAAATATTTGTGGCTCAATTTCAGTACAGAAAGTACTTGTAGAAAAAGTTTCAAAACTAGCCCTTTGTTTTGAACATCACTAAAATGACGTTAAGAAACAAAGGCCTTTCAGCTGCTTTCTGTGTAACTCTAAAGGCTGTGATGGGTCAATTAACAAACAAGATTAACCCAGCAAAAATGTTATGCATCAATCTAAATGTATTTCCATCATCTGACTGGTTCGTGTTTTCTCTGTCCTCTTCACATTTAAATTTCCAGAAACATGGATAACATCATCAGTGTCCATCCACAGGTGCTCCAGCTTGATGAAGACGTTCCCATTTCCAGTCTGGCATAAAGACTGTTCTGATTTGAGTTTACTGCCTCCCCATCTTTGTCTCCATGCTCCATCTGTGCATTATCACCAGTCTGTCTGGGTTTGATCTTAGCTGTGCAAAGAGAAGGGCATGTTTGACTTGCACATCTTGTTCTCTTCCTGAATATTCATTTAGGCCTGTCCTTTGAAGTCCTTGTGTGAGCGGAGCAGCTTTATTCATTGTGACTCCTGCAAAGTGATCTTTAACCCAGAGGGGAAGCACAAAGTGGGGCTTGCGGGGGTCTGTGTTTTGTGGAATGTTACCTTTCTTTTCTTTCGATGGATCAAAAGGGGATGTATTAAAGGATGCTGTTGCTTATTTATTCATCTTAAACATCCACTATTCATCCAAAAAGAGGGCACCTGTGTTGCTATGGCGGTGACTGTGAAAACCCAAACAGCTCGATTCCTTTTCAGGGTTTGCTCGGTGATGTCCTGTTTTCCCTCCGCAGTGCTGGATAACCTGAACAGTCAATGCCCCGGATGATTTTCTTGACTCCTGCCTTGCGAGGCGCCTCATTATGCTTTCTATCTCTGCGGCATTCTGTGGCTCACGTGCTGCATGGCTGGAAGAGTTTTATACTCAGAACAAGAGCAGGTGCAGCTGTGGTTCAGATGCACTGGAGAGGAAACAAACACACACAACATGCCTTATCCTGTCTCCAAGTGTCTCAGGTCCCTGCGGCTCTCTGCTGTGGCCGTCAGGATGAACGACAGACACACCCAGAGCCGGAGCTCCAAACCATGATTACTACTACTGCTCTGAGCCAGGAGGAGGATCCTGCTGGGAGAAAAGGCTGATGGCTGTTTTCAAGTCATTTCTCTATTATTAATAAGTGAGATACAGCTGCATCTCCAGAAATTACAATATTGTCAAAAACTTTCTTCATTTCAGTTATTATCATCAAAAACTGAAACCCAGCAAGGCAAGGTGGTGAGGTGTCTTCCCCAAGGACACAACAACTGAAAAATGGAGCAGGGCTTTGAACCAACAACCCACCAATTACAGGACAGACTCCTACTACTGTAGGAGTCAGATATTTATGTTAATTCTGATACTGACAGCTAATAAAAAAAATCATATGTTGGTTTTCAGGTGATTTTAAAGGGGAACTATTTAGCCAAATTCACTTTTTGCACGTTTTTGTCCTTTCATTTGCGTCCAAAGTCCAAGTGCTAAAAAAAAACTCCCTAGCAGAGCTCCGCCCAATTCATTATTAGCAGACGAGCATGTTTGGTCTGGTGGTCTTACTGCTGTATACACTGTAAAATAACTGCTGGAAAAACACAAGGATTTTGTTGTTGACTCACCACCCAGAAACAACTTGCTGCATTCTTAATGGTTGTAGAGTAGGCGCCACTTCTGCTTTTCAAAGATGTATGGTTGTACAATCGTGTATCTGTCTGCAGCCACTTAGATGTGTATAAAATGTGTTAACTTTGAGTTGGGGCTGTGCCCAGCAGCAGCTTATTTACATTGTTCATATTCATAAAAATCTCAGCATATTAATGCAACTTACCTGATGATGCCTTTTAAGCTTTACATAAAGTACAGTTATTGCAAAGCATTCAGTTCCAAAAAAAAACAAAACAAAAAGAAACTTTGGACCTCCCCCCCAAAAAAATGAAGCCCTGGGCTACTGCCGTGGTAAACAATTCCTAAAATGTGAGCCAGAATAAGGTAAAAATAAATAGCTTTTTTGATACAAAAATGGGATGTGGAGAGTATGTCTATGTCCTGTATAGTGTGTTTACCTTTAGTTCCTGGTTTTCATCTGTTTTGTTGAAGAAATGTGCCAAAATCAGCCCCTGTTTGTAAATAGGCAGCTTCAGTAGCCAATACTTTCTGCGAATGATCGTCCTTGTGGATGATGATGATAAACTCCAAGCCAGTAGTTTTCACTGTTACTGTTTAGGCTGCAATATGGCTGTAAATGTAACATTTCTACATTAAAATGAGTTTTTCCTGGGTTTTTTCTAATTCACAGGCAACATAACCAGGACTTCTGTTTTTTTTTTTGTTTGTTTTTTTATCAATGGTTGATTATAATCCACAATTAACTATTAATTGCAACATAATCATCAAAATAAACTGAAAAAAAGTGGCAGAAAAATCACCCACCATGTTTAGTGACTCTATATAATAAATCAGCGAGCGATTAAAAAGCCAAACAGTAATCCATAAATCAGCCCAGAAAGCTGCAGAATTGAAGGTTGTAAATGGAAAATGTGAACTAGTTGCTCATGAGTCTCAGGACCCGTCTCCTCCCCACATTGGCAACTCTCTGATCTGCCACCTCCAGCTCAGTCGGTGCAGCTGCTGGTAGCCAAGCGGAGGCGAGCCTCATGAAGGGGTGACTAACGCGGCGAATTCCTGTGTTCACATATGGAGCACGCATGATGCCCGTTTCTAGAAATTGTGGGACTCCAGGTTGTAAAACGAGGTTAGATCTAATTTGAGATGCCATGGCAACCCTCTGCTCTGCAATCAATTCTTAATACCAGTTTTGAATTGCCTCTGAACTTTTTCCGCCGAACCGATGTCAATGGTTAAATCATAAACCAGCTGCCAGGGAGAGTGACCGCGATGTGTCTTGTATTTTGAATTTTAACACATTTTTCATCCTCTTTGTCCATCTGCTGTCCATTTATCTCCATAGAAAAACTAACTCAAGCTAAACTGGATTATTGACCAGGTTAATGGAGGCTTTAGTGTAGCTCGTACTCATTAATCATTATCGCTTAGTAGTTACAGAATATTATCCTTTTATTAAATTCTCTGTCAGTGCATAAGCTGTACTGTACTTGCAGTTATTCTCTTTGTTTTAAAGTGCCTCATTATCTCAAATCAGAAGCGTAATAAACCAGAAAACTGTGTAAACTGAAGTCCTCTGTCTTGATCTGGCTTCTCAAGTATGCAAAGATGTTAATTAAAATAAATAGCTTCACACCTTTGCACAGCATTTATAATGTTGAAACGCCTCTCACATCTGGTAAAGTGGCAGCCTGCAGGCTAAAATACAGCCATGGATCACAAAGGCTTTAAAGTGTTAGTTGTCACTCATATTCCACTATTTTTTATTATTTTATTGCATGAATTCATTTAGCGAGAGAACACAGAAGACGGAATGGAGGTCAAAAAATTTAGCTGGTAAAATAGTTTCATCTGCCTGAATCTGCACCAAGTATGGATTGTAAACATGACATTTTAAAAGTCATTATTTTTTATGAATCATTAATTGTGCTGAAGTGGTTGTAAAATTGTACTCCACCCAAGCAGCAGACATTTTGCTACTAGTACAAATTGTTGCAGAATAAGAATAAATGGAGAGAGTCAGAGTAAAACCAGTTTTTTTTGGAACGTCTCCTGTTTTTAATTTTCAGGTCTTCTATGTGTTTTATTTTTCATTTTTGCTACCAGCAGACTTTCTAAAGCCTTTCCTCCACTCCAGGAATAGTTGAGCAGTTCTCTTTAATGACCTCTGAGATGCTTCCTTTGTATTTAAGTGAACAAATGTTCTATTCTGTGCCCACAGATCTGATCTTCTCCTGGATCTTCAATGAGTACCCGACGTTTGTGAAGCAGGACAACCGGCGCTTCGTCTCACAGGAGACGGGGAATCTGTACATCGCCAAAATGGAGCCTTCGGATGTTGGAAACTACACCTGTGTGGTGACTAACACTGTCACAAAGACCCGTGTCCAGGGCCCGCCCACTCCGCTAGTGCTCCGCAGCGTCGGTAAGCACTGCTGGTTATTAGCGCTGTATGCTGACGGATTAGCAGAAGAATGGTAAAAAGGACGTGGAGTGGAAGGAATGCTTAAAAGCTTCATGTACATCTGGCTGCATGTTTCACTGTTCTGTCAGAAGGTCTGCAAATTAGAGCCTTTTGTGCTACTGAGTCTGTACTGTTGATCATTTCAAAACTAAAAGATAAAAGAATATTTCATCTATAAACACAGGACTAGGATAAAGTATTGGCCTGCTTACAGATTTCTTCTGGTCTAACTTTTTGTCATACTTGTTTTCATCTGAAAGCCTGGGAATTCTTTCATTTACCAATAAATTTTAGGTGAAAATCTGGTGGCTTCTAGCTGAAAAATGAAAACTGGTTGTTATTGGTAGTCTGGCTATTGCTTTCCTGTGCAATTCCGTCCGATTCTCATCTCATCAGTGTTCCATGTGGAATTTCTCCCATTGACCTTGATTTCTCCAGTAGAATTTCAGTAGGGCCAATCAGCATACAGAAGGAGACGTCAGAAACAATGACATTGATTTTCTGAGCTGTTTCAGAATTATGGTTTACCAGTAGTTTAGCACTGGCAGTGTGAACGCAGCTTTTCAGTGCTAATTGGACTTGCTTCCAAATATTGAGCAATTGAAGTCAGAACAGGAAGAATGTGTAAAACATTTTATTGCTGGCGAAGATGTTGTTGGGCTCAGTGGGGGAGTAATGTTTATATCGCATGCCAATTCCAACACACTTCACAGCATAGTTACTTTCACAATGAAGCTAACGTATTCATCACAGCCAAATGTTAGCAACCAGGTAAAAATTAATCCAATCGATTTTATATATATGAACATATATAGTGGGATAAAATTGATTAAAGGGGGAAGAAGACATGCATCAAAGGTACCGAGATCAGGAGTCGCATTGACCATAACCTCTGCATGTAGGGCGTCTGCTCTACCCACTACGCCACGTGACAACCTTCAGATCCAGATGTTTAAAACCTCAACAGAGTCTTCTCCTCTAGGAAGCAATCGTTCCTCAGTGGCCGAGGGTCCAGAGCTTCTGTTTGAAGCAAAGCATACAACAAGAGGCTGGTTTTACCAGGCTAATCATTGGAGGAAATCAGCATAGAAATGACACAAAGATGAGTATGTCAGAGACAGTCCAGGGCAATTTGGACTTTGGGAACTGTTGGACTGTAGTTCCCAAAGTTTGGGTTGGGACTCTAATTGGTGTCACAAACCAGTAAGCCTGGGGTCTTAAAAGCCTCATCAGAAATTAACTTACATCCCAAAAATTAAGATGAGACACTATATATAAAGAAATGAAAAATATATATAAAAAAACAAGCCTTGAAAATAATTCAAAGGAACATGTTGGTTATTATGTAGGCTGTTAATACTGATTGTGTTGTCATTGTATCACTTCTCACCTGACTCTGCAAAAATGTTTGTATGCTCAACCAAGGTCAGAGTCATGACCTTCGTACATTTTTATTTTGTGGGTCAGAAGTTGGAAAGTTTGGGAACAACTGATCTAGAAACTGAACCAAGAGGATCAAAGATGTTATTCTGACTGCAACCTGGGTAACATCACAAGCAAAAGAACAAATAACTGTGCTACTGGGGATTTTATTTAAACAACAACAACAACAATAATAAATTTCAAAATGGACATTGTATTTTACATTGATAGACTTTGCTACCATAGCAAAATTAATAAAAAAAACATTTTGTAAGTCTTTCCCAGGAGTATCAATAGGTGTGGAGAGTGGTGTGTTTTCCCATCCTAAAACTCTTCCTTCTACTACTTTTCTCTTTCGTCACCTTTATTTTCCTCCAGTAGATGGATCAGCAGATAAATGTCAGCCCTCTCCACCAAAATGGGAGCTGTGGGGTTTGGATATGCGGGTGAGAGGGTGGGCACATTAAACAGGTGTTCCTTACAAAAGGTTATGGTATGAGACAATTACGTTCTCCCTCCACCTGTCTGCTTTAACATGGCTGATAGGACTGTGGTTACATTCCGGTGTGAGACAGTTGTGATAAGGATCTGAATTAGCTTTCACAGTCACTCAGGGAGCCGTCCTGATAACACACGCTTCACCAAACCCACAAGATGAAATTGGGGCTGTTTCCTCCATCTCTGGAGCTATTTGTGCAACACTGGCCTTCGCATTACAGCGAAAGCCAGGAAGAAGCTACTGAGGAGTAATCTGGTGCACTCAGCTGACAATCAGCAGGGTTTTAGAGAAATAGCCTGGCACACAATTACAAACATAAATATAATTTATCTGAGCATCACTTAAGGGGAAGAATTCAGGTTTTCTATTTCAAGTCGCCAAACTTTTTAGACTTTGCTTTGTAGAGTCTAAAATAGCACCAATAACATTTTGAAAAAAAAAAAAAAAAAAAAAAAAAAAAAAAACCCAAGTCATGGGCTTAATGAAGAAAAGTCTCAGGGAGGGACAGGAGGGATGAGAAGTT
>NW_015114577.1:72344-77210 GCF_001443285.1 Poecilia latipinna
TTTTTTTTTTTTTTTTTTTTAGGTTTTTTTTTTCAAAGCGCCAAACTTTTTAAACGTTTTTTTTTAAAATCAAAAAAAACCCCAAAAAAATTTTGAAAAAAAAAAAAAAAAAAAAAAAAAAGAAAAACCACAGTCATGGACTTCATGAAGTAAAGTCTCAGTGATGGACAGTAGTGATGAGAAGTTCAACTCTTTCAGCTCCCAAACGGCTCTTCATCTATTATCATCTGCAGCCCCATATATTAACATAACTTGCAATGTTTCATATGATAAATCCTTTTGCATTCAATATTCCCTATATGAGAAACATTTGACTTCCTTTAATTATGTATTTGTTTTCTTATGAAAACACACATTCTAACTTTTGTATAATATTATAATTAAATGTTTAATTAATAAAAAAACAAAACACTGCAACCAAATCTGTGAAACAGATCGATATTATTAATTTATTATTATATTACTCTTCAACCAGATTTTGCTTCTCTTACAGCTGTCAGTTATATTTATGGGTTTTTGTTTATTACCTGAGGGGACGGACTCACCTGACTGTCCTGTCTGTCCCACTCCAGAGAGTGGGATTTTCACATAGTGGTATGATCCCATATCCTCATACCTGATTGGTCACAAGGCTGCCATAGTAATCAAAATAAAGTTCTGCTGTGAGCAGAGAGCTTACACTGAGAGTAAGAGCTGAGCAGCAAAAGGG
The DNA here is from genome assembly GCF_001443285.1 of Poecilia latipinna. Classification (NCBI taxonomy): domain Eukaryota; kingdom Metazoa; phylum Chordata; class Actinopteri; order Cyprinodontiformes; family Poeciliidae; genus Poecilia; species Poecilia latipinna. The sequence continues at coordinate 73,054 of NW_015114577.1, forward strand.
GAAAAAAAGTGGTTAGACGGTTCTCTCTCTCTCTCTCTCTCTCTCTCTCTCTCTCTCTCTCTCTTTCTCACTCTCTCTCTCTCTCACCTTCTCTCTCTCTTTCTATATTTCTCCCTCCTCCTCCTGTTTTGTGTTGTGCTGCTTGTTGTGCTGCTGTGTTTGCTGCCACTCCCTTATAAAGAAGGACGACTCTCAGTGAGGAAATATGAGCGACCAACCCATCATTAACAGACAGTACAGTACAGTACCTATAGTTCCTATGAGGAACTGATGTAAATGTAAAGGTGTATGAAGGCTACCTGGAGTCTTTTTCTCCTGAAACAGAATATCTTCCTAAACCCTAGAAACACAATGCAGATATGCAGTGAATGAAGTGAATTTTAAAATTTCATAGCAAACACTGCAAGTAAATGGTTTAAAATGTAACCAGCAATCATCTAAAACAGGCACATGTTAGAGCACAAATCAAAAAGCAAAGACCTGGATTTAATGTTCACTTTTTTCAAGTCATCATAAAACATGTAAATCTCTAAAGCAACACTTTATGTTATTCTTTTTGAAAGCAGAGGTTTTTAGCATGCACAGCAGATACAATGCGATCTGCCAGAGCTGCTTCACTGACAGCGAATGGGATACTTTGAAGAGACTGTGGCAGGACTCAGGAGGATTTTATGGCTGTGTTTTGTGGTCTGTAACTGGCTTACAAACCACTTTTGCATCTGGATGCAAGAGCTTAAATTGTCTGAGAAATCTCAAAGTTGTTTTTTTTCCTGTTGAACATTTGTGTTACATACGTCAACTGCAGTGCTGTGTTTTGGCCCCTTTTTCTCATTATTTTTAGCATTCTGTGACAGCCCTGTGAGCAGAAAGTGTTACTGCTGCTCATATCGCAGAATGTTGGAAGTCTGAAAAAAAGACACTTTGTCTTTAAATTAAAAGAAACTGAATGTGGAAACAAGTATTTTCAGCAGTTTGGGTGCTCCAGAAGAAACCAAAACTAGTTTAGTTTTTGTTTTCTGAGTTTCTCTAAGTTGAAAAGGGAAAAGAATCAGTTTTCCACTAACATGGCGGATCATTTGCATTTCTCTTTCAGGTGTTATGGGCGAATACGAGCCAAAGATTGAAGTTCAGTTTCCAGAAGTTGTTCATGTTGCCAAAGGATCCACTGTAAAGCTGGAATGCTTCGCTCTTGGAAAGTAAGCAAAGTACACACTGAGTGAGCTCAGCATCATTTAAAGGCAGAATGTTAACAAAAGATTTCACTGCTGTGTTGCAGAAACTTTGATTGTATCTCTGTGTGTTTTAAGCTGGGCTACGAAACCAGGTCAACAGAGTGGTCGTTCTGTGTGGTATTAGGGAATTCACTAAAGATATGTTTTTACCACAGTATGTTGAATCAAACTAGTTAAAAAGGCTGTACACCAACAAAACAAAGTGGTAGAATGAAACCTGTAAATGACATGTGGTCAGACACATTTAACAGCTGAAAGAAACTTCAATGAATTTATCAAATTCCAGGCAATTTTGTAAATAAATGTGTTAAACTAAAGTAGCTAAAATCCTATTTTTAAAATCATTTTTGCTCATGTAGTTTCTCCTCCCATGTTACAACTGATTTGCAATTACTCGTAAAAACATTACTCAAATATGAAAAAAACGTTTTATTCTATTCTAACAAAATGGGAAACAAAAACCTTTTCCCTGATAACCACAGCTAAGACGTGCCTTTCACTAGCAGTGACTGCTTCAGGGGAAAAGGCTCGTCTTGCTAGTAAGTTTAACTTTAATACTAGATTGTAGCTGAATTAGTTAGAGGACTGTGTGAAATGAGGTTGTGTGTGAGATTATGTGAAGATATTTACAGTGATAGTTACATTATTTGTAATAGAAATATTAGCTTGTTGGAAATGAAATACATCACTGGAGTAGTGGAAGCTAACGTGCTAGTCAGACATTCACCGTATGTTTTAGCTAATTTGAATATACTCAAAATGGATATGTGGGACACAAACCATGTCAGCAGATGTTCATATGCTGCCACATGGCTAGGCAAAGTCCATTCACAAAACCATAAGGTTCTGATAACACACCACCTGACTCGATACATTTAGCTTCAGTCTAGCCTCGTTTTGATCTTGGTGATGACTGAACTCTCTGTGTTATACACTCCTTATTGTTCCTTATATGTGCAGTAATACCTTTTTATAAATGCTAACTGACACTTCTGCATAGCCAACAGTTCCCTTTGCAGAGGGCACAAGTCCTCGATAATTGGAAACGGCAACCAATCTGATTGGTCAAATGGTGGGTTCAAACATCTCTTGTTGTTTTGTCCACAAACTGGACTCTAGGCTGGCATTATAAAGTATGTTTCATGTTAAGGTCATTAGATGGAGAAAGAAAAACATGGAGATGAAGCCTGGCATTTCAGCAGCTTTCTTCTGTGAACAGGAAGCCGACCTTTAGTGTTGGATCTGAATTGCAGACTTTACACAGAAATCTATATTTAGATCAGTGAGGATGTTGAAAAGTCCAAACTGCATAATGCAAGCTCTTTTAGGGAAGTCATGAAATTTGAATAAGTGAGGGACAGAAACTAATCCTGATATTAATTGGGTTAAACATTTTTACAACACAGATTGCACTTTAAATGCTTTATCATTTCCATTAGAAGTACAAATTGTTCATTAAACATTTTTACTGCTGGTTTTATCTGTTGACCCTAAAACACCTCAACCCTTATTTTACAGCCCTGCTCCCTCCATCGGCTGGAGGAGAGTGGACGGCGTACCCTTCCCCAGGAAAGTGGACATGAGGAAGGCCAGCGGCGTCCTGGAAATCCCGTACTTCCAACAGGAGGACGCCGGCACGTACGAGTGTGTGGCTGAGAACTCCCGGGGCATGAACACGGTGAAAGGAAAGCTCTCTTTCTACGGTACGTGACCCGCCACACATGAATATTTGACCACAATGGAGGTACGTCTTGTCAGACTGGCTCAGACTGAGAGGGCAGAAAAGAAAACCAGACACGACTCTTCTTACAAAGCAGGCGGCTGGGATCAGCGCCGGATTGTTTGGCACACAAGAGCAAAGAGGCCGGTTTTAACGGCACATCAAAATGATTAAAGCCTGTCAGCCATGATGCCTCTAATATTTTGATCCAGATTAAAGGAGTGATGCGGATGAGGCTGAGCCCTTGGATGTGACCTTGTTGGTGAGCTTTTCATTGGGTTCCACCAGATGGCATCGTGATTGACGTCTAACTTGACTGAAGATCAGAGCTGTTAAATGTACTGTACATAGAGTAGGGCGCATATGTCAGGGACATAATCTGCATAGCAGTAACATCTGGACGAGCAGGAAGAGGATTTGCCGTTGTTGCTGGCGATCCCCCAACTGGAGTCATCGCTACGCAGGTTAGCTTTAGGAGGTCGGCATCGGCACACGTCAGGGACTTTAAAAAGCAAAATTAAACAAGAAACATTAATCACAATCAGAAAGTGATAAAAATTTAACCTTGGTTGAGAAATATGTCTAAACAGAAAGAAAACACTGACGTGAGATCCAACAGAACTGCAGAATGTTTCTTCAACCAACAAGCTCCTGGATCAGTCTCTAAAAATGATCAAACCAGCAGCAGAATAAGAAAAACACACCTGGTTGTTTGTTGTGAGGAAAAATTCAGCAAGAGAATCGTAATAATTTATGTTTCTTTACTAAAAAGTAAGGAAGAGTCGAAGGGCAAGTGGAAGCATAGAGGAATGGCCTCTGGCTTGAAAAGAATAATAATACAGCACATATATAAAGTTTTTGTAACTTACACAAGATGATGTATTTTTTTCAATATTTCACACCATTTATGAATCACTAAGATGGATTGTCATTGCCTTGTTCTGTCTGTTGGCACCACCAGGCAAAATTAATGAGCAACTGTCCCCAAAATGAAAGTCCCCCTAATAGAGTACAATACAAATCGATTTGATGGTGTCCATATTTTTGCCACATATTCAAGCAATATGAGCTGAAAAGTAGTTTATATTTTAATGTGTGTTTAGGTAATTGTTTTTTGGGGTTTTTGTGTCAATGTTTCAAAATGACAACTTGACATTAACTAAGAAATAATCACTGTTTAAACTTTATCTTTAATAACATAAAGT
>NW_015114577.1:83108-88710 GCF_001443285.1 Poecilia latipinna
TAGATCTATATAGATATATATAGATAGATATACAGTACATATATACAGTAAGAAAACAAAGCAACAGATACTGGTGTCAAGTAAAGTAACAAACTAGCATTTTAGTAGCTTAAAAGTTAGTAGCTACATGAAAGTTATTACCTGCTTCCTTTTTTATATCATTGTGAGTTTACTAAGGATAAAAAAATATCTTCAAAAAGTCTTTGATGGGTAGTTTCGAAAATCTAAAGTACAGCTATGTTAAGCTTTGGTGCTCTTTGTTAATTGGAGTACTTTTCCTTTAGGGAGGAGTCTGAAAATTTGCAAATAAAACCCCAATGTTTTTCAAACTGCTGTTAAACAATTTCTATACTAGCTACATCTCAGCTCACTGGGGAGAATTGACGCTCCCCAGTGAGCATCAGTGAAATCTCATGTTGATTTCCCTGATGAGGAACCTGGAGTTGATGGTTGTAATAAATACCAGTGATTATTTCATGAGAACACGCCCCCAAATAAACTTATTTTACTCTATTTCACATTTTGTTATTACTGACTGTACAGGCCTGTATGTGGCTCCTGAAGTTTATACTAAACAACTATGTCTAAGCACAGACAATACATTACTGAACGAGGAAGGCAGTTATCTTTTTAAATAGGGCTAGGATGTTTTTTTTTCCTTTATAAATGAACTAATCATTTATAAACACAATTTTGTAGCTACTCTGGTTATTTCTGCCTAAAATCTATAAGTTGCTAAGGTAATCTGAAGACGGAGAGATGTGTCTGATGTTCCACTTTTTAAAACATGCACCGAAACATTTCCATAGACCAGACTTTTTACAAGCTAAACTGAAAACGATGTGTACACTGTGTATCTTCACTACATTATAAAAACCATGTAAACCAAAATATTAACTTTTTTTCTTTAAAGTAAAATCTGTTTATTCTGTAGCTGTCAGTTGCTGTAGAGTTGTGAAAATGTTTTTACGTTTTTCTGACCTTAAGCTGTTCAAATGTGACAGATAAAAGATCTCTTGCAACTCTCTGTGATCATCAGTCAAGAAGAAAGGAATATAACATGCTGTGTCAGCTATCACAAAGTATGTCAATTGGGACATTTCTCAATTTGTCGTTATGTACCTCAGCCTGGATTCTGCCAGCCTCAGCCTCACTAATCCCTCTGAGCTGACTCTTCTCTCATTTCAGATGTCTTTTGTCAGGCCCTGCCCCTTTCTTCCCTGCAGCCAGGTGATAAAAATCTTACTTTCAGCTGCTTTTGAATTAAGCCTTTGAGACATTTGTTAGTAGTTTATGCCAGTGGGATGGTCAATAGTGGTGTATCTTGTACAACAAAGGATGCTGGAGCAGAGAGAGCGCATTAGTTTGTGTAAAACAGGAAGACATAAATATCGTTCACCACTAAGTAAAGGTTGAAGACAAAAAGTGATTAACTTCTTGCTTGTTTGCGTTGACGTAACTCAAATGGCTGTATTTGCAGGCTTCCTGTCGCATAATCTCACGGTGATTTCCCTAATGAGGCAAATACCCATCTTTCTTCTGCTTTAGCCTCTTGACGTCTGGCCTGATTGCATGCAGGCTTGGCCTCTTACAGGCTGAGATGGGCTGCCTGCCTTCATTTGGTGAGCATTGACTGAGAGTCGATATGTGCACAGCAGGTGAGGGATGGAGAGAGGCACCCTGACAGTACAGGTTGAAATAGCAATGATGGCAAAGCAGTCCTGAAAGGTGCAGGAAGTGAGGTGGCCCATCTGCCATTCCTTGATGCAGAGGTGTGGTAATATGCGATATGGATGTTATTGAGAATCCTACAAAACATCTAGTTCTCAATTCTTGTCAGAGATTGAATAAAGGAAGCCATAAAAGCTGTATGTATTTTCTTATCATTGACACACAAAAAAAGCTACAGTAAAGGTTGAAGTTGATCTCGTACAACAAAAGCCTCTTTTCTGCAGCAGAATAAATAAAATAATCCCCTATTTGCTCCTACCTGTAAAAGAAAACAGTTTCCCTATTTGGACTGATGGCTAAGGCATAGCCTCCATGCAAGTCAAATGTCAACACTTCAACTAACCTTGTAGAGCCTCCCCATCTGCTAGAGGGTTCTCAGAGACCTGCAGCACAAATACTAACAGCTCCTTGAACCAGAATGAATTTAATTGCTGAATCTGTGCCTGACTCCTTTATATAGTACAGTGAAAAGTGACTAAAGGTAAGGTAAGGCAATTTTATTTATCTAGCACATTTTCAGCAACAAGGCAATTCAAAGTGCTTTATGTGAATTAAAAGGAAATACAAACAAAATAACAAACTAAAGGAAAGAGCAAAAGAATATTAAAAAAAAGAGAATCTAATAATATCGGTCCAAAGTATATAAACTAGATACTCCTATTCTGGGTTTGTAGATCAGTATAAGTAAGTATCCTTTGGTCTTATTCCTTTTCTGAGTTGGAAGCATAGGAGTCTAAAACGTAGTTGCTAAGGTAGTTTTTTCTGGATTCTGTTTGTTCTAATTGCTGTTCTGGGTTACTAAATAAATGTAACTAAGTATTCTCTGGACTTTCTAAGTAAACTCTAAATTTGTAAAAGTAATGAGTTACAAAGTAATATAAAAGTAATATAAACTAAATGTTCCTGTTCTGGAAGAACTTTTTCCGGATTCTAAGTTCATTCTAGTTCCTTTTCTAGGTTGCAATAACAGGAATATCTGCATAATAATTTAAAAGTTAATCTATGAAGCATAATATTGGTCTAAGTAATGAGTACTCTACTGTTTCTAAAAAAAATAAGCTAAAGAGTGAATAATAGGTCAGAGTCTCTGGATTCCAAGTTTGTTCTAATTACTTTTCTGGGTTAAAAAATGAGTTCTCCATAGTTTCTAATAAGTAATAGAAAATAAACAAGAGGGAAGGACACATTAGGAAAGTTTGCACACTCAACATTCAGACAAAACAAAGACATGGGTGGAGGGTTTGACATAAAGAAGTGTATTGCATTTATATTGTCATGTCAACCATGTAGCTCAGTGTCCCGCCATGAGTCTGATATGAAGATATCAATGAATATGTCCTTGGGAGCGCTCAGCTCCACAGTCACATGGCTGATAGAAGGAGGGGGTGAGGTGGGAAGGAGTGTTATGTTTACATATCTTCAAGGAGATTGGAAATATGCAGCCCTTCCAAGGCAACATGGGAAAGCCAATTTAGATACAGAATGTCTTAGGTCGGGTAGATTGTAAATTTCAATCTCCCATAAAGTCTCACCAATACATCTCAGTTCCCAATAATCTAAATTAGTGTGGCCGTTCCACTGAACTGAAACTAGCAATCGACTAAGATTAATTCCATTTGTTAGTGAGAGTCCTCAGCTGGGCTGCGAGTCTCAGCAAAACTCACATCCATCTCGCATCTCAGTCCACACCAGCAGTCTCAGTGTTCGCTAGTTCAGCCAAGTCCTTCACAAATTGTCGATAAGCCAGGTATCCACAAGTTCCAAACAGCAGAAATCTTCTTATCCTGAAACCCTGTGTCCAGTCTTCTCGTTGAGAAAATTTGATCAATTGCATTGAGAGACCAGTTGACCAGATCCATAATTTGTACATTTGCAGGATATGCAAAGAAAGGCTCCAAAAACAGAGAAAAAGACAGCACAAAGACAGAGCAGGCAGGGCAGGCATGGGCTGGGACATTATAATGAAATCATTATATTGCCTCAGGTTGTCTTTGTTGGATATTAAAACATTTAAGTGTAATAAAAAAAGGAAAAGTAAGGGGGTAAATACTTCTTAATGACCCTACAAGTATACCAGACCAACCTGTTTATGTTTGACTGTTTGCTGGCCTTTTGTCTGTGTAGCTATAATCTTACAAAAACCTACACACACACACACGCACTGACACACACATAGTATGTCTATCTTCACAAGGACTTTGCATTTATTTCCTTTTGTTTTTCATTCATTTTTGCAGCCCAACCCTAAGCTTACCATTACCAGTATATAAATATCCCTAACCATGAACCATGCCAACCCAACAGGAAGAGGAGCCCAGGACCTAGGTAAACTGTCCAAAGATATCCTTGTCCAAGCATGGTCTGAAGGGACCGCCATCACCCAGGTACACGAACCTAAAATATGGGTAGACTCTGTCAAAAATCCCCTGGTGCTGGAGAACCATAGGTAGAACAAAGAACCGAATCATGCCGACTCAGGAACAGGAGCCTAAAACCTTTCCAAACCTAACGAAAATGCAGATTGTCCCCTAAGGACTCCAAAATGCCTCCCAGCTTCTCAAAGATAATCGGCTAGTTAAAAAGCTAGCTTTTCTAATTTGTACACATGCATCCTACTTGGACAACAAGATGGCTATAAAAGACAACAATCAAGAAAAAACAAAACACGGTTGCTACCGTGTGGAATTTTCAGTGTGGAAGATATGTATTTCAATGTTAATTCACTATCCAGATGGGAGAGGGGCCTTAACCTAAACTCAATTCACACCTTAGTCTTAGACCTAACCCCCAACTTAAAACAACACTTCTTCTTACGTGGCTTTGACCTCATAAGGAACAGTCAGTCCCCACAATTTAGTATGTGTTGTTAGTTCTTACAGTGTGTCAAATACAAAGCCACATACACACACACCATCTATACTTTCATGTTGAAGCTGTTAAGCTGTACTGACAGATATACGTATAGAGCCAGTGGATTTCTCTCTATGTTTTTCTGCTTCACCCAAAGGCAATATATCGCATAGTGGGAGCTAATTAGTGTAGGCTGTTAGTGAAAAGGCTTGACAAAGGTCAGTCCTTGAGAGTGACATTAGGTGAGGTCTGTGGAATGGAAAAGTGCATTTGGCCTTTCATTTAATCCTGCCAAAAGCCTTGTGTGATATAGGGTGATAAAGTCTTGACCTGAACATCAAGAAGAATGTAGAAAGCAGAACACAACAAGAGCTTTACAAATCTAGCTTTATGTACCTTTGTTTCAGTTGAATCATTAACTAGCCTTGGGTTACCTGCATGATACAGGAAGAATCAATTTTCCTCCTGTATAATTATACCATCATTTACTCAGATTCTATTGAACAGAGTAATTTTATGGCACTAGGGACCGCCCTAATGTATATGGAACCAGTATTTTTCACTTTCATTCAGATGTAGCCACTCTTGGAAAATAAAAGATATTCTGGAGAAAAAACAACAACATTAAAGTAATAAATAAAGACTTAAAGAAAAATAGTAAAAACCGCTGTTTTCTTAGGCTGTGAACACTTACAGAAGTATTCACAATTCTTCTTCCTTTTCTTTCTGGTTTCAGTTTGTACATTCAACCTCAGTTGTCCACTCATGTATACCTTTAAAAAAACTTTTGACACTGGTGGCCTTTATTCATCAGTAGCTAAACAGGAAATAGAATGGAGAAAGGAAAAAAAAAACATGCAGTAAATGGCATAGGTCGGGGAACTGAACCCAGAACAGCTACTTCGAGGGCTGTAGCCTCAACATGTGGTGTGACTGTTCTATTATGGATCCACCAGACACTCAATAATGGATTTGTATGTTCCCATTATCCTACTTTATGTAATATTTTGATTGTTTTTTT